>NC_056746.1:107001664-107049164 GCF_019279795.1 Protopterus annectens | reverse complement strand
AGTAGTAGTTTGGTCCTTTTTGGGTTGAGCATGAGTTGTAAGCTATGAAGCCATGTTTCATATATACATAGAGACCGTAAATTACTCACTGGAGCCAGCTTTCCAGTCAAATTTCTTATTTATTTATTTACATAAAACATTTTTGCCAAGCTACACCATACCTTCACTGTCCTGTTTTTCTCCTCCCAACTGACTAACTTCTTACACTCTTACATTTCCTAATAGCTGTGCCTACTGTATTTCACTTCTAGCTATTATCTGTGAAGCACATATTTATTTTTATCTGTGATCACCCTCATTCATAAGAGTTACACTTGCGTCTCTATGATGCATAAGAGCCTATGTATACTATACATATTTTTCTTAAAATATTCACAAGCTCATACTTTCATCTTTTATCTTTGTAATGCATTTTTACTTGTGCTACTCTCACATAAACATGCAATGTATAAATATTGACATTTTGTTTTTCTGATTTGGAGCTTAAACATTTAATATGTAATTATATTTTTTGATGTTGTTCTTCTTCTTTCGGCTTTTCCCGGTTAGGGGTCACCATAGCGGAACTCCGGTCCTCTAATGATTGGCAGTAGATTTTTACGGTGCCGAGGTGCCAGCCCGACGCCCAACCTTCAACGAAGGCACGCCCATTCACGCATGTCTTTCGAACGCCACTCGACCGCGGGGAGGACATGTAGACTCCACACAGAAGGCGCTCCAGCTGAGAGTCGAATGGGAGAACCTCTTGCTGTGAGGTGACAACGCTACTGCTGCACCACCGCGGCTTACATATAGAGCATTTTTCCCTGGAATTATGCTGAAAATTAGTTGTTTGGCCCAGTCAGACTTTTCCAGGAAACAAATGTCAATAAATAAATTAACAAACAAATCAACAAAAAGGAAAAATGCAGTTCAAACAAACAATTCTGCCTGCAATCCTCAGCTCCATTACAGCTGAGGTTTCAAATAAGCTCTTCCTCTGGTAAATGTTTATACTCGGCAGGCATTACATAATTCAAGACTCATGCAGTATATCTGTAAAAGCAGGTGCAATATCCCTTTCATGCAGGATTCTAACAATATACTTCTCTAAAATCAATGAACAGTACATGCAGATAGCTCACTAGACCAAGGTATGATCTAGAAGGTTTCTCTTTATATTTCCTCACAGGCAAAAATAACCAAAATATCTTGGTTCTTGCAGTTCCACAAATGCAAGGATAAATTGAAATGGCTCTTATTCTAAATGATATTATTTCCCCTCACAGTAACATCCTCTAGATTGCTTTCCTTCTTGTATACATACTCCTTCCAGAATCCTCCCCAGAACCTCCCTAGACCAAAAGGTCACAAATATGCATAGCAGCAGGGCACAGCTCCTTAAACAGGCCTAAATGTAATGATCTCTCATTAAATTTTACCTGTCTGCCTGTCTCTCAGCTAGCATCCTTAAAGAGTCCAGCCACACTATACTACAATATGAATTTCTTGAATGTCAGGTTTCGAGTTGATTATGAAGCAGTGACCTAGTGAACCTTTGGAAATAGCTTTAACATGGGTTCTGAAGGGGGACACTTCCCTTTCTCCTCACTCCATGGGGTTGATAAGATGGGTTTTGATGTATCAAGGTCAACAATCCATGACTCAATGGAACTTGGGTTGAAGAAATTCTATGCACCCATGTGCATATATAGTTGTTGTTGCATTCTTCAGAAAATGAATGGCTTCAATAATTGGCTTAGCTGCTGGTGTCATTCTAAGGGGATCCACTATCTGTCAGCCTGGGATGACATGATCGACAGACCATGATGCTTTGCCAGAGATGGTCTTCATCTGTCACCCCTGGGATTTTGGCTACAGGCTAAGGCTCTTGCCACCCCCATAGTGCCTTTTTTAGGCAGTGTCTCAAGGACAAAATTCCCAATGTAAAAACTCTATCTAAAACAACCTCAAAAGGTTATGCTGCTAAATGCTAGGAATCTCATCATGAAACTGCACTCACTGAAAGCTGTCCTCACTTTGGAAAATGCAGACATTTGTGCAGTCATGGAGACCTGGCTCAAGGCTGTCGAGAGTACCCCAGCAATACTGGGTTAATCCTCCTGCCACACGTTCAGATCTCAAACTGAAGGTGTGAAAATTGAAGGAGGTGGTGTATCAGTAGTAATTAAAGATAAATACACCTCCAGCTTGGTTAAACAGTATGACTCCCTGGAGGCAGTTCAGGTGCAATTAACTGTTGGTAGGATACCTATTTAAGCCATTGGCAGCTACATGACCCCATCCATGAATCAGGACACCCACTCTGCCTATTTGAATCTACTTGAGTCGATCAAGATACATCCGAACACCATGGTTTTGGGCAACTTTAACTACCCATCCATTGACTGGGTAAATTACTCCTGCTCAAACTCACTTGCTCAAAGGTTCCTCAACTTTGTTAACTCCAATGCCCTGGACCAGCTGGTTGACACCCCCACAAGGGGTGCCAACATTCTGGATCTAGTGCTCACCAATATGGGGGGGGGGCACTGTAGCACCCCCAGTGTGAGGTCCTCCCTGGTGAGATCTAAACACAAATCAGTCTCACTTGAAGTAACTATCACACCTAACCCCCCCCCCCCCAGCAGCAACTAAACTAAAAAACATCTCCAAAGCACATTATAACCTCTTATGGGATGGTATAAATAGCTTCACTGTACCTCCTTTCTCAGATGGACCTGGAAACTATGTTGAGCTATACACCAATGCTTTATACAACCACCTGTATAACTGCATTGACGCAGCCGTACCTGATAGGACCAAAACAAGTTAAGAGCTAACCTGCCTGGTGGACAACTGCCATTAACAGGCTTTACAATAACAGAAAGAAATTGCTGGCTAAGAGTAAGAGGGAGTGAGGGAGTGAGCCCTCCTAAACTGGAAACACTCCCTCCTCAGCTTAAACAAGCAAATAAGACTTCATGTGAAGTCCTCCAAAGCAAACTACAAGTCCAAATTAGCTTCCTCAACAAAGGACAACCACAAGGCATTCTATAGTTACATCTGTTACTTAAAAGGAAAGACCCGGATTTGTGCAGAACTGGTAGCTAATGATACAACATATACTGAGCCTGTGGACATAGCTAACCTGTTGGTCAGCAGGTTCTGTAAAAACTTCACTCCCCTGTCCCTGCTACATGTGCCCCATGACACCTCTATCACCTGTCCCCTACCTTGTATCTCTAAAGAGCAGGTCATAAATGCCCTCTCTAAGACGAAAAACACAGCTTCTATGGGACCTAATAACATCCCAGGCTGCATCCTATATGGGCTCCAACATGAATTATCAACAGCATTGGGTACTCTTTTCAACCACAGTCTAAGCACTGGCTTCATACCAGATAAATGGAAAACAGCCACTATTATTCCCCTGCACAAAGGTGGTGCTTCCACTGACCCTGGGAACTACAGACCTATTAACCTGACTAGCCTTATCTGCAAGGCCATGGAGCGAATCATCATGGACCTTATCAACAAAGATATAGGTAATCTCCAAACACTGGACCTTACTTAGTTTGGATTTGTCAAAGGGAGATCATGCCTTGGCTAGGTCTAGGTAGGCTGTATGCACAGATTTCCCCTCATCCAGGGACTTGGTGACTGTCTCAAAGAGGTCCACCAGGTTTAACAGGCATGATCTCCCCCTTACAAATCCAAAATGGGTAGGGTCTAGTGTTTGGAGATTACCTATATTGTTCTTGATAAGGTCCATGATGATTCGCTCCATGGCCTTGTAGATAAGGCTAGTCAGGATAATAGATCTGTTGTTCACAGGGTCAGTATAAACACCACCTTGGTGCAAGGGTATAATAGTGGTTGTTTTCCATTCAGCTGGGACGAAGCTGCTGTTTAGACTGTAATTGAAAAGGGTGCCCAATTGCAATGCAAATTCTTGTTTGAGTCCATGTAGGACACAGCCTGGGATGTTATCAGGTCCCAGAGATGCTGTGTTGTTGGCCTTAGAGAGGGCATTTTTGACCTGTTCTTTGGAGATAGAAGGTAGGGATGTTATGAAGTACTTGTGGTGGAGACACTGAACCTGTCAACTAACAGGTTGGCTATGTTCACAAGCTCAGTGTGTGGTTTACCATTAATTACCAGTTCAGTGCAGATCTGGGCCTTCCCTATTAGGTTACACATGTAACTAAAAAATGCATTATGGTCGTCCTTAGTTAAGGAGGCTAACTTGGATTTACAGTTTGCTTTGGACGGCTTCACCAGAAGTCTTATTTGCTTGTTTAAGCTAAGAAGCAAGCATCTCCAGTTTAGGGCCCATGCCTTTTTACTCTTCGACAGCAATTTCTTCCTCCTGTTGTTAAGCCTGTTAATGGCAGTTGTCCACCAGGTAGGTTTGCTCTTTCTAGAAAATCTTTTTTGGTTCCTATCAGGTACTGCTGAGTCAATGCAGTTATACAGGTGGTTGTATATGGCATTGGTGTAGTGCTCTGCATAGTTCCCAGTTCCATCTGTGGAGGGAGGTGCAGTGAAGCTATTTATACCCTCCTGTAAGAGGTTATAATTTGCTATGGAGAAGTTTTTCAGTCTAGTTACAGCTTCAGGGAGCAGGTGTGATACTTAATTCAAATGAGACTGATTTGTGGTCAGATCTCACCAGGAAGGACCTCACGGTGGGGGTGCTATAGCATTCTCCCATATTAGTAAGCACTAGATCCAGGATGTATGTTTGCACCCCTAGTGGGGGTGGTGTCAACCAGCTGGTCCACAGCATTGGAGATATCAAAGTCTAGGAACCTTTGAGTGGGTGAGTTTGAGCTCGAGTACTTGGCACAGTCAATGGTTGGGTGGTTAAAGTCACACAATACCATCGTACATGGATGTATCTTGATAGACTCGAGTAGGTCCAAATAGGCAAACTGGGTGTCCTGATTGATGGAGGGGGTTCTATAGCTCACAATGACTCAAATAGCTTTTCTACCAACAATAAATTGCACCTGAAGTATCTCCAAGGAATCATATTGTTTAACCAGTCTGGAGGTGTATTTATCTTTGTTGAAAATTTATACACTGCCTCCTTTAGTTTTCATTTCTTCAGTTTGTGGTATGAGCATGTGGATGGAGGTGTAACCAGGTATGGCTGCGGTACTGTCCACCACCATGAACCAGGTCTCTGTGACTGCACAAATGTCTGCATCTTCCAAGGTGAAGACTGCTTCCAGTGAGTGCAGTTTCATGTTAAAACTCCTAGCATTTAGCAGCATGACCCTGAGGTTGCTATTTTTCAGAATTTTTGCATTGGAAGTTTTGTTCTTGTGACACTGCCTAAAAAGGCACTATGGGGTAGGCAAGACCCTTAGCTAGTAGCCAAAATCCCAGGGGTGACAGATGAAGACTGTCTCTGGAAAAGCATCGAGGTCTGTCGAGTATGTCATTCCAGGCTGACAGATACTGGATCCTCTTAGAATGACACCAGAAACTAATGTAGTTATTGAATCCAATCATTTTCTGTTTGTATTGAGGCATCATTCTAGGTGAAGTAAAAATGCTGCTTAAGGCTAGGGACATACCTACCTGAGACACACAGTCCAAGGGCTCAGTCATGTCTCTCTTCATATAGTCTAGAGAAGTACATCTCAAGTTGTTCACACCAACATGGACAATGATGGAGTCATAACAGTACCTGTTGTTGAGAGACTTGAGTGCATGTGTGATGTGGTGGATCCTGGCACCTTACAGACAGTTGACTGTGGCTTTCTCCTTATGCAGACGGTTGAGAGGAACATCTGTGTGTCTCACGATGTAGTCATCTATGACTAATATGTTTGGTTTTGTGTTTTGCCTTATGGGGTTGACAGGTGAGACACTGGTGCATGAGCTTTTATGTGTATTGTGTTCTGCAGAGAAAGTATTATGTGTAGCGTGCTTATGTTTGTATTTGGGAGGTCTCTGTTATTTAGTTAAGTTTCTGGTGAGGACCTCTGCATATGTAGGTATGTGTGATGTGGGTTTGGTTGGATTAAGTGGTGAGATGCATATGCAGACAGCCCATTCAGTGTCAGATTTTTCTGACTGGTGTGTGAGAGAGCATGGATTCAAGGTTTTTGATATAGTTGCATCTCTCACATGTTGAGTTAGTGTGGACTAGAAGTAGAGGGTTGTCTTTGGACATGAGGCAGTTGCTACACTGCCCTAGGATGCCCATGTTCTACCAAGCTGGCTGGAGGAACTACAGGAAATTGTGCGTCCATAGTGCTAGGTAAATTTGTATGGCCAGAGACTGGAATAGGGCAGGAAAATGGGTCATAGGTAGGTATAATTAATGGGCTAGAGGTGTGTTAGTACCTCAGATGCTAGGCTTAGTGTTACACTAATCAATACAGCAGCATTGCAAAATAAATTCAGGACCAACAAGCCAAATGCTAAGGGAAAATTTAACAGGCAAATCATTTGCATCTATAATCGCCAATGGTTAGCACCACTGTGTGGCAGTGCGCGATAGTGAGCTATGCGCAAACAAGCTCAAATGAGGCAATAAGAAGTAAAGAGAACAAAAAGGAAATTAACCATTCTGACCAATACAAATGCTCAAGACTGGGCCCAGGGCCATCAATCATCACTCAGATAGGTCTAATCCACACATTTCTCTCATAAATGTGCAGGGAAGGCTCTCTCCACTTGGAGGAAAGCTGAATTATTGCTCAGATACTTGCAACAAACAGGCTGGATCCAGCAAATCCAGACCAAGGCTATGCTAAACTAAAGTACGATAGGAACACTAAAACAGTGAAAATGTGATTAAATGCAGTAATATACAGTAACACACAATTTAAAAGTGCAGATCAATGCAAAATGATACTTATTGTTGTAGAAAATCAGCAGATGGCTTGGAAAATCAGAGGAGTACAATTGCGTGTAGCTGCTCTCTGTGCAGCTCTGCTAAACTGAGCATAATAGCTAAGAAAAAACTCCCGAGTTATGCAATGGCTGATCTGAAGTTTGAAAGTATCATTATTTGACCACCTCTACCACTGATGAGTTTTCTCAAAATGTCAGCACTTGGTAAATGTGTGCAATGATAAAACATTTGGTTGTAAGTCAAAACAGTGAACCCTCATATGAACAAATGCTTTTTGAGGCTGTAAATAAGAATGAACATTCATATGAGTGAACATTCTTTTCAATGGAACTTTTGCAGGCAGCCTTTTGTATGAAATTGCAGTGCACAAGGGTCAGGGAATTTGCCCTTATCCTGTGGTTGTGTGATCTAAGCGTTAGAATATATAATTTGCAGGGTGTGTGGGGTGGAGCGGGGGGGGGGGCTTACCCACTGCAAAAAAGACTAGTTTTATTTTGTTGTTTTTGATTATTTTAGATTAGATCGAAAATTATCATTCTTTCATCATTCACTCTTATGAGTGTTCAATGTTTGATGATTATATATATATATATATATATATATATATATATATATATAGACATACGGTCTCACACACACACACACACACACATATATATATATATATATATATATGACAGGAAATGTGTTTTGTTAATGCGTTTTCAGATTTACATTTCTTTATAGCATACAGATGTTCATACATCCTGTCGCGTAATCTTCTCTCAGTTTTGCCTACATAGTACGCTGCACAGGATGTACACTTTGCTAAGTATGTGACAAAGGTAGAATTACAGTTGTATCTACCCCTTAGTCTTTATGTTGTACCATTGATTTGGAAAATATTAATTTCATCAACATATTTACAATAGTTACACTTTAGGCATTTAGACATGCCTGGATTCCTTACTATTACTGTATCTTGTTTTTCTAATAGTGATTTAAGGTTCTTTCCTTTTCTAAAGGTCACCATGGGGCCCTCACCTATCTTCTGATAGATATCAGGATACATCTTAAATAAATCCCAATTTTTTCTCAAGATAGCTAAACAGTGGTTACTGTGTCTACTGTAAGTGGTAATAAAGTTGATAGAAATATTAGGGTCTATGAGACTTGTATCTTCAGATGTATCTTTATTAGAATTTATATTGACATTAAACTCGAAGTTACCTCCTGGACTTAGTGTTAATTAATTGATTACCACGTGTATATATAATAGTTTTGTATCCATAGATTGTGTTTCTGATTAAGTCAGCTGTTGGAGCTGACGAAAAGCTCTTCAATAAATTTACCTTTGACTGCATACTCGCTACCGCCCGTTTTTCTGATTTTTATCCCAGAGTAGGTCTACTTCTAAATACCGTAATTTCAGAATCCTGAAGATGATAATACTGAGATGACAAACACAGAACTGAATATACCGAACTGCGTATGTTTTTCCAGGGCAAATGATCACTTTAGAGGTAAACAAATACTGAAGCTCATTAATACGTTATAGAAATGTTAATGGATGTTGCAATCTCCTCTTGTCTTTCACTATTATTGATTAATGAATACATCTACTACCGTGTAGATGAAGAATACCCTCAGACAAATAAATTGGCATACAATGAATACATCTACTACCGTGTAGATGAAGAATACCCTCAGACAAATAAACTGGCATACAATGAATACATCTACTACCGTGTAGATGAAGAATACCTCAGACAAATAAACTGGCATACAATGAATACATCTACTACTGTGTAGATGAAGAATACCTCAGACAAATAAACTGGCATACAATGAATACATCTACGTGTAGATGAGGAATACCTCAGACAAATAAACTGGCATACATTTACCTTTTTTTCTTTTACTAATAAAGGTTATACGCATATATCAGACTGCATCTTAGACCAATAGTTACAAGAATCAAGCCAGCAAATATCAGTCCGAACTGAGCATAATGCAAAACATCATTTATAAGCCTCTATTTTAAAAGGGGAGACAGAAAGGTCTTAAAAAAGAAAGACAGACAGAAAGAAAAATCCTGTATATTAATGTAATGTAGTCTACAGAAACGAAGGACGTGAGGGAAACACAAATGAAAGAGAACGGTGATGTGGGAGTAATATCAATGGTTTTATTAGTGGTCAAAAAAGGGGAAAGAACATTCAGGCTCATAGCACACATGCCAGTTTGAGAAACAATATAGAGAATAGAGAGCAGAAATAATTGTGGTAAATGAAGAGCACATATTCAAAATTACCAAGTAAAATATAAGAAGAAATATAAGGCAAGCAAAAAAGAGAGGCAAGTGCAGCAGATAGATCTACGAATATTTATTTATTCATTTTACATTTGTTTACCAGGGATATCTGATTGGGTCAGTCGGCCTTTTTCCGTGGAGGCCCAAGGAGAAAAACTCCATTACAAAAGCACATTAAACACAATACAACAAATCGATAACAATCAAGAATACATAACTTTGGTAAATATAGGTCATAAATAGTTCATACATAAACAATATAAACTGAGAGAGTAATATAAAGTGGAAAGAAATAAGCTAAAAATAAACCTGCATGAAATAGAGTGTGCCATCATAGAGAAATGACTGATCAGTAGATAAATATCATGGTTTTAGTGGTAAATATTTATGTTAGAATTAAGTAAGGGAAGCAATATTTTGGTTGTAGGAACAAGGAAGGACAGAATGATTAGCCTGGATTACTGCAGGAGCAAAGCCAGTTTTTGGTTAGGTGTTCCTTCAACAGTAGTTTAAGGTTGGATGTGTTGCTAGAATTTAGTATTGTCTGAGGCATATAATTCCAGGACATAGATATTTGGTGACAGAATAGAGAGTGACCATAACAATTATTTGATTTAGTTACTTTGAATAGTAGTTTGTTGGAGGATCTTAGTGACCTGCCATTTGAGTTGGGCTGCACTAAGCTCTGGAGTGCTGGACAGCTGTCTGGTTGGTGGAAGATGGAATGAATGAAAGTTTGTTGGATGAGGGATAGGAGATTGGCTAGTTCAATCCAATTTAGTTTATGAGGTGCTGTGCAATGATGTGATCTGTAAGGGAGGTTATTAGAGAATCTTGTGATTTTGATATAGCAGGACTCCAGTTGTTATTGCTGGATCTGTCTTTATAACTGGATTAATAAGAAAGAATATGTCAGCTGACTTACTAGAGGAAGTAGTAGAAGTTAGAGTGGCAAAATAAAGTGAATAAAACAAACTGTTGTTCAACATGAATAAATTAAAGTATTTTACTTTTGATCTTGTGCTGTAGGTGGAAATCTTCTCAGACAGGAGTCACTTCCATGTCTTTGTCGATGAGAATAAAGTGGTGCAGTACCAACATCGCATAGAAGACCTCCAGGCCATCACTCGTGTGCAAATCGTTAATGACATCAGCATCACATCAGTGGAAATTGCAAAAAAGCCTGATTATTAGGGATGCAGTCAGAAGGAAATCATATAGAAAAGGGGACTCGAGGCTGTCATAGCTGTGACTCCGCATTGATGTAATAAGCTGAGTTTCTTGTAATTTTCTGTCATAGCTGTGACTCTGCATTGATGTAATAAGCTGAGTTTCTTGTAATTTTATGTCATAGCTGTGACCCTGCAGTGATGTAATAAGCTGAGTTTCTTGTAATTTTATGTCATAGCTGTGACCCTGCAAAGATGTAATAAGCTTGAGTTTCTTGTAATGTTATGTCATAGCTGTATCCCTGCAGTGATGTAATAAGCTGAGTTTCTTGTAATTTTATGTCATAGCTGTGACTCTGCATTGAAGTAATAAGATGAGTTTCTTGTAATTTTATGTCATAGCTGTGACTCTGCATTGATGTAATAAGCTGAGTTTCTTGTAATTTTATGTCATAGCTGTGACCCTGCAGTGATCTAATAAGCTGAGTTTCTTGTAATTTTATGTCATAGCTGTGACCCTGCAAAGATGTAATAAGCTGAGTTTCTTGTAATGTTATGTCATAGCTGTGACCCTGCAGTGATGTAATAAGCTGAGTTTCTTGTAATTTTATGTCATAGCTGTGACTCTGCATTGAAGTAATAAGCTGAGTTTCTTGTAATTTTATGTCATAGCTGTGACTCTGCATTGATGTAATAAGCTGAGTTTCTTGTAATTTTATGTCATAGCTGTGACTCTGCATTGATGTAATAAGCTGAGTTTCTTGTAATTTTATGTCATAGCTGTGACCCTGCAGTGATGTATTAAGCTGAGTTTCTTCTAATTTTGCTGTCATAGCTGTGACTCTGCAGTGATGTTTTAAGCTGAGTTTGTTGTAATTTTGCTGTCATAGCTGTGACTGCAGTGTAGTAGTAAGTTGTTTCGTCTACTTTTGTTGTCATAGCTGTGACTCTGCAGTCATATAATAAAATAAGCTGAGTTTCTTGTAATTTTGCTGTCATAGCTGTGACTCTGCAGTAATGTAATAAGCTGAGTTTCTTGTAATTTTGCTGTCATAGCTGTGACTGCAGTGTAGTAGTAAGTTGAGTTTCTTCTAATTTTGTTGTCATAGCTGTGACTCTGCAGTCATATAATAAAATAAGCTGAGTTTCTTGTAATTTTGCTGTCATAGCTGTGACTCTGCAGTAGTGTAATAAGCTGAGTTTCTTGTAATTTTGCTGTCATAGCTTTGACTCTACAGTGATGTAATAAGCTGAGTTTATTGTAATTTGCTGTCATAGCTGTGACCCTGCAGTGATGTAATAAGATGAGTTTATTCCAATTTTGCTGTCATAGCTGTGACTCTGCAGTGATGTAATACACCGTTTCTTGTAATTTTGCTGTTATAGCTGTGACTCTGCACTCACGTAATTAAATAAGCTGAGTTTCTTGTAATTTTGCTGTCATAGCTGTGACTCTGCAGTGATGTATTAAGCTGAGTGTATTGTAATTTTGCTGTCATAGCTGTGACTGCAGTGATGTATTAAGCTGAGTTTCTTGTAATTTTGCTGTCATAGCTGTGACTCTGCAGTGATGTAATATGCTGAGTTTCTTGTAATTTTGCTGTCATAGCTGTGACTGCAGTGTAGTAGTAAGTTGAGTTTCTTCTAATTTTGTTGTCATAGCTGTGACTCTGCAGTCATATAATAAAATAAGCTGAGTTTCTTGTAATTTTGCTGTCATAGCTGTGACTCTACAGTGATGTATTAAGCTGAGTTTCTTGTAATTTTGCTGTCATAGCTGTGACTCTGCAGTGATGTAATAAGCTGAGTTTCTTGTAATT
Source organism: Protopterus annectens (assembly GCF_019279795.1). Lineage (NCBI taxonomy): Eukaryota > Metazoa > Chordata > Ceratodontiformes > Protopteridae > Protopterus > Protopterus annectens. The sequence continues at coordinate 107,037,026 of NC_056746.1, read as the reverse complement.
TTCTGTCATAGCTGTGACCCTGCAGTGATATAATAAGCTGAGTTTCTTCTAATTTTGCTGTCATAGCTGTGACTCTGCAGTGATGTTAATAAGCTGTTTCTTGTAATTTTGCTGTTATAGCGGTGACTCTGAACTCATGTAATAAAATAAGATGAGTTTCTTGTAATTTTGCTGTCATAGCTGTGACTCTGCAGTCATATAATAAAATAAGTGGAGTTTCTTGTAATTTTGCTGTCATAGCTGTGACTGCAGTGATGTAATAAGCTGAATTTCTTGTAATTTTGCTGTCATAGCTGTGACTCTGCAGTGATGTTAATACGCTGTTTCTTGTAATTTTGCTGTTATAGCTGTGACTCTGCACTCACGTAATAAAATAAGATGAGTTTCTTGTAATTTTGCTGTCATAGCTGTGACTCCACAGTCATATAATAAAATAAGCTGAGTTTCTTGTAATTTTGTTGTCATAGCTGTGACTCTGCAGTGATGTTAATACGCTGTTTCTTGTAATTTTGCTGTTATAGCTGTGACTCTGCACTTACATAATAAAATAAGATGAGTTTCTTGTAATTTTGCTGTCATAGCTGTGAATCTGCAGTAATGTAATAAGCTGAGTTTCTTGTAATTTTGTTGTCATAGCTGTGACTCTGCAGTGATGTAATAAGCTGGGTTTCTTGTAATTTTGCTGTCATAGCTGTGACTCTGCAGTGATGTAATAAGCTGGGTTTCTTGTAATTTTGCTGTCATAGCTGTGACTCTGCAGTGATGTATTAAGCTGAGTTTCTTGTAATTTTGCTGTCGTAGCTGTGACTCTGCAGCGATGTAATACACTGTTTCTTGTAATTTTGCTGTCATAGCTGTGACTCTGCAGTGATGTAATAAGCTGAGTTTCTTGCAATTTTGCTGTCATAGATGTGACTCTGAGGTGATGTAATACACTGTTTCTTGTAATTTGCTGTCATAGCTGTGACTCTGCAGTGATGTCATATGCTGTACTGTTGTACTTTTACTCGTGCTTCTCCTGGTATGTCTCATGCATGGAACTTTACATGCACAATGCTGCTCTGTCATGTGACTCTCAGATAAAATCTGGAAATAACTGGCTTTAAAACTGAAACCTGGTATGATTCTGAAAAAAGGGTCTTTACCAGCATTTATTGCTAAGCATACTAATAATTTCATTATAGTTACATATGCAGTGAAAGCAAATCACACTGTTGTTTGTTTGTCTGTTTGTCTTTTGGCTTTTCCCGGTTAGGGGTCGCCACAGCGGAACTCCGGTCCGCTAATGATTGGCAGTAGATTTTTATGAATGCCGAGGTGCCAGCTTGACGTCCAACCTTCAACGAAGGCACACCCATTTATGCATGTCTTTCAAATGCCATCCAACCGCGGGGAGGATATGCAGACTCCACACAGAAGGCACTCCCTGCACTCCAGCAGAGAATCGAATGGGAGAACTTCTTGCTGTGAGGCAACAATGCTACCGCTGCACCATCGTGGCATAGTGAAAGTAAATCACACTAATAAGATACATTCTTACTTTATGTGTGTCTGTAACCCCCCGTTATATTTGCTGTTCTGGAAACCATATGGAACACTCAAGATTAATGTTAAAACATCAGTCTAATCAGAGAGTGGTATTTTGTTACTAATCAGTCATTTTTTTTTCTTACAGCACGTGTGAGGAATGTAATTTAATTTAAAACAAACAGATACTCAAGAAACAAAAGGACTGTAGTTGTTTCTTTCTGGTTTTTTTTCCCAGTCCTGCTAGGATGATGTAGCATAAACTGTATATAAAATGACATCTTAAAAGGAGATACTAAGATATTGTGACTTGTGTTCTTTTGTGACAACATCATCAGTTTGGTGTATTTATTCAGCAAAACAAAAATATGTTTGAAATCAGATGCCGATTTTCTCTGCATTGCTATCTGTTCATCACTCCAAGTTGTTAATGCTATTACCTGCTTTGTTCTGCCCTAAAAATGCCATGGTGGATACAGCCAATTGGACATGATTTTGTTTTCAAAGCTGCTCATTCTCCTCGTGAGGAATTCTATGCCTACACAAAATGCCATTGTTGTGCCGTTTTATCTACTGACCTCAAGCTGCAGTGTCCTGGAATCAGCACCTTCACTGAGTGTATCTGGGAACAGGATCAGTGACATTATTAGTAACTTTCATGGATTTTTATTTTCCAACTTCTAAACAGACATCTATTGTCCTTATCTTGTTTAATATAAAAATTGTGGCCCCATTATTTTCTGTAAAGGCCTACATTTCTTAGTTGTCGGTAAGCTATCTCACTCGCTGTGTCAGTTGATGGTGTCATTTTTCTTGTCACTCATCTTATTTTATCTAGCCATCTTTGAGTAACACTTGACAGTGACAGACTTTGTAACTATAGGTCATATCAGTGCGAAAATCACCATCCTTGCCCCACTGAGGCAATATTAGCAGGTGAAACTGTAGTGTGTGTGTGACTATCCTAATGTTTTTCACCTTAATAGACTTGTTCCGACTGGACAAGTGCACAAATAGCTACCACTCATTCTGTCTGAGGCATTTGAAAGAGTCTGGAATAGTAGTCTATTCCTTTGGAGGGAGAAGCGTTTCTCTGACTTCCTTTCCTTCTCACGGACTTCATCAGGAGGCTCACCCTGAGACTCTGTGTACAGGATCCCTGCAGAATCCAAGTATCCTTTAATTTTAAGACAGCCTAGTACCTACCTATGAACCTATGATAAAGTCCTAATCACTGGTCACTCTATAGTCAGCCATACTAATGTGCTGATTATTTGGCTGAGCCCAGATGGAGTAATGGTATGATGTCTGTCAGTTATTGTACCATCACCAGGTAAAGCAATACCTTTCACCCCAAGTATGCATGCAACATGGCTATTGTTCAAGTGGGATGATCGGCTATAAATGGTCCTCATTTTCACTAATTTCCCTTTTTCTTCATATATGAAGAACAACGAGGTTGAGCTCTCAATGTTTGCCTTGAGAAGTATCTCACCATCAATGTAAATGACACAATACAAGCAGAAAGTAATGGATTTCAGCAATCAGCTCAGTAATTGGTGTAATTCAGAAGGGATCCAATGTACATCATCTTGGAGGGTGGCACATCTCTTAGCCTATTAGTGCTAGAATCAGGGACAAAACAAAAAATAGTGAGGGGACAAAGGCCAGCAATTCTGGATAAATTTAAATATTGTTCTTATCAACTTAGAAAGTTGATAGAACCACAGGTTTTGCCTTAGTATGCATTTCTGGAAGGATATGAAGTCTGAAACTCAAATGTATATTTGTCAGAAGACCACACACTCTCTGATGGACAAACCAAAAATATGACTAAAAAATCTGGACATTCTGTGAAATCCTGGTCTGTTGGGAAGTATGGAAGCATATGACAGACACTCCTGCCAGCATTGCAGGGATTTTCTTCCTCTTCCTCTCTGAGCTTCCACACATTGGCTTAGATGTTCTCTAGCCCCCAGTGTCTTTTTTATACAGAGTGATTCTTCCACACCTGCCATCCTAACAAACTCTAGTCAGGCCATCTTTAACATGCCACTGCTCCATACCAACAGCTTAGCCAAAAAAATGCCAACCCTAAAGGCTTTCCTTACTTTTCAAAAAATACACATTTGTTTAATTACAGAAACACTGTACAAACACATTTGACAAAATGTCTTCTTTACTGGGGATTACTGCCTTTCACTTGTTCAGATCCCCATGGTGAGGGTGGCTACATACGTGTTGTGGACATATCTGTATTCATTTGCAGTTTCATCACTTTGCAACTAGACAAACAAGAATAACAATCTGGAGCTCCTGCAAATCTTGATGTCGATAAACAAGTTCAACTATCGTGTTATTGCAGGCTATAGAACTGCTTCCATGTCTTCCACAGCAGAGTAAATTGAGACGTTATCTTATATGCAGAGTCCTTAACTATTGAACCTAACACATTTATTCTGTGATATTTCATTTACCCATCCATGAGCTGGAAAACGTACCCCATAATCAACAAATAATGTGCAGAGGTTTCTGCCGAAGCACCAGTGCTTTGTACTGCTAGGGTCTCAGATATATTAAACTTGGTTCTTACAAATATAGCACCAATACACTCCACACCTATAATTATGACATCAATGGTCAAACAAGACCACTGTAGTGCCCTTATTTTTCTATACGGATGCTGCCTAAGATACCTTCCAAGCTTACTACCTTCAGGAATATCTCCAGGGCCAGCCTTGTAGTACTCACTAATAACCTAAGGAAATTTAAAATTCTCCACCCTGTGGGGAAGCTCGTAGTAAATGCAGCTGCATATACCACTAATATCTACTTCCAGCATTTTTTCCCATCTGCCACAAATGCAATGACAAATTTAGGAAGACACCCCATGTACAGGAACCCCAGTATCAATCAGTTTTACAGTAAAAGGAAAACAATTTATGTGGCCCTGAGAGATGCTAGTAATGGCATCTGAAAGCTCCTGAATAGGATCAAAGCCAGTATAGCTAAGTACAAATTAAACATTGCCACTTCATTCAAAGGTAACTGTAAAGCTTCTTGTAACTATGTCAGAAATCTTAAGAACAATACTCAACACTGCACTGAGCTCCTCTCCAAAGGTACCATCAACTACCGCGGAGGACATTGCTAACATGTTAGTGGATACATTTAGTCCAAATGTCTCCACACCCCCTTCCTGTGCCTTCTGTCACTGCAATCAGTCCATGGCATCCCCTATTACTTAAGAAAAAGTTCTAAAAGCCCTCTCCAATACCAAAAACACTAGTTACTTTGGTCCAGAAAACATAATAGGCTGTCACCTTGTTAGCCTAAAAAAATGCCTCACTTAGTCCCTCTTAAATCTATTCAGTCTTAGCCTCTTCACGGGGTATGTGACTCAGGCTTGGAGGGCAACTGCTGTAGTAGCACTCTACAAGGATGACCCTATTATTGACCCAAAGAATTATAGACCAAATAGCCTTAAAGAGTAATTTATAAAGTAATGGAATATATCATTATGTAGATCATATTCAAAGATATTAGCAATATACAAGCCCACAATTCTAACCAATCTGGCTTTGTGAAAAGCAAGTCCTGCATCCTACATCTGTTAGATTCATCTAAGCATTCTCTGAATGTCACTGTGAACTGCCTAAATGGGTTGAGCTAAGGTCTTTCATACTATCCCACATTCTGGCATTATGTTTAAACAGCTTTATTAAGTTATTACTGGTTAAAAAGGCAAACTTACATTTATATAAAAGTAATAAAGCCATATTAACAAGTTTGCTAATGGTTCTAAATATAACACAAATAACAAAATGGAAAGAGGACCTGCCTGGATCCTCTGTTCAAACACACCTTATCAGACAGGAACCCTTCTACTTTGATTTTTTACTCTGATCCCTCATATATAATTCTAATTAACCTTATTATTGTGTCAGAAAGTATAAATGTTTCCTTTGCCCTACTCATAAAATCCAAGCTTATTCTGTTGAATGCTTTCTCTGCATCGAGCCCCACCAATTACAGGGGTATTTTCTTACATTCTGCTTCCTTCTGAATCATCAATGTTCTGTTAATGTTGTCAAATGATCACCTCCCCTCCAGAAAAGCAAACTAGTCCGTATCTATCAATTTTGGCATCACATTTACTACTCTTTTAGCCATTGTAGACATAAACACTTTATAATCATGGTTAAATAATTGAAATGAGTCTATATGAAGCTGGATCAGATGGGTCTTTAGTGTCTTTATGTATTACAACCATTACCAGCTTTCTTCCAGGATGTTGGTGCCTCCAACCTTTTAATATACTGTTAAACAAAACCTAGATCTTTATCACTTTCATCCCTGATAGCTTCCAAACTTCCACCAGAATACCATCTGCTCCTGGGGAATTTCCTGTAGATTGGTTACACACCTTTTCCTGGGGAATTTCCTGTAGATTGGTTGAATTTCCTGTAGATTGGTTACACACCTTTTCCTGGGGAATTTCCTGTAGATTGGTTACACACCTTTTCCTGGGGAATTTCCTGTAGATTGGTTACACACCTTTTCCTGGGGAATTTCCTGTAGATTGGTTATACACCTTTTCCTGGGGAATTTCCTGTAGATTGGTTACACACCTTTTCCTGGGGAATTTCCTGTAGATTGGTTATACACCTTTTCCTGGGGAATTTCCTGTAGATTGGTTATACACCTTTTCCTGGGGAATTTCCTGTAGATTGGTTATACACCTTTTTTATCTCATCTCCTTCTATCTTAACTGTTAGTTGTTGAACCTCATCTAAATTTTCATAACATTTCTGAAATATCTCTAATACCTTTACAGATCTCTGGTTATTTTTCTTGTTAGAGGTTCCCTAAGTTTGGCAACAATCCTTTCTACTTTCTGTTGCCTAAGTCATTGTGCCAAAAGTTTTTATGCTCTGGAGTTATTATCAAAAAAACAGTTGCTTGACAGCAGTCTTTTTAAACTCGCGCATATTATTGAGGTGATCCCTTGTTTTCTCTTTAGCACTCTGAGATTGTGCCTCTTCTTGTTCGGTGTGATTTCCCTTGTTTTGTAATATTTTAACTTTTAACAGCCACTTTAAATAATTCTTATTACTTCTTAACCAGATCACTTTTTCTTTTATTTCTACCCTATTTTTAAACTCTACTTTCATTTTACCCCACTCACTAGCTATAACTTCTAGAGTACTTTCTATCTTCCTTAATTATTTGTGGATAATTTCCACTCTACATTCCTTAAATTCTCCTCCTTTTAACAGGTAGGTGGGAAAGTGCCAGTGTCTCTTCTTTAATTCATTACCTTGCATTTTTATCTTAGCAGTTATTGGTAAAATGGTCTGAAATAGTTATTGGATGTGTGTCAAAGTTATCAATTAAATGTACATGTTCCTGTGAAATATAAATTCTATCTAAAATGAAAAGTTTAGCTGCCAGCCAGCTGAATAAATGCTCTGTTGCTGAAATAATAATAAAACTTTGTAGAATGTAAAAGTAGCGGAGCAAAACAGGTAATGCCTTCTCTTAAAACACAAATTTTATTAAAATAGATGAGCGCTTTCACTTATTAGCTTCTTCAGATCAACATAACCTTAGTTCATACAGATAGCAGTTTATATAACAAATTCAAACTAGTCAATGCCCAATCATGACTCCCTTTCAATTAAGAAATGTTTAGAAATTTTTAAAAGAATATCACAGTATACTAAAATTCTATACAAAAAACTTTGCTGCTTCGTACATAAAATACTGTACTTATTAGATAAATAGTACAACAATAACACTCATTCTCTATATAAAAGCTGAATATAAGGCAAATTTATATATATATATATATATATATATATATGGCTCACCTTCAGATAATCATACCATTACACCAACACACTACACGTAAACAACACAGTACACTACATAACATATCCACTATCCCTAACCCAAACCCTAACCCTAAGGTCCGACACTACGCACACTTACCCTACCTGCACCCCTAACTCACTTACCCACCCCTAACCCCAAGGTCCAACCACTCACCCTACCTGCCCCTCACCCTAACACTTTACCCACCCCCTAAACCCACAGTCTCTCTATATCACACACACCCTACCTGCACCCTAACCCTAACTCACTTACCACCCACCCTAAACCCACAGTCCCTCACTATCGCACACTTACCTGTCCGCTTGTCGGTCATCTGGCATCTGAAGGTGATCCATATATATATATATATATATATATATATATATATATATATATATATATATATATATATATAATAAAAAAACAGACAAACATATATAATCATAAATATTCCCATATAGCACTCACTATGCATGTGAGTATAGAAAGACTCACTTACTTATTCAACATGACTAATCATGATATAGGAAATTGCCTGGATATATCTTAAACTTTCCTACATGTCATAAAATGACATATATATTATATATATATATATCTGTATATAAATTATATGCAATGTATAGTATATGTTGCATATTATACATCAATGGGGCTAGACCTCTTAGAAAATATTCATTTTATATTCCTACGCTTCCTTAGCAAGGGTTTAATGGATGCTCTCTCATTTAAACCCATGCCCCTATCTGCTCTTAGTGTGATGATCCAATTGTTCTCCTTATACTCTGTATGATTTCTAATGTCACCTTCTCGTATGCTTGGAGAAATAACTTCCAATACTCTAAATGTAAACTAATGTGTGTCATCTGTACACATGACATGCTTAGCTAGGGCACTGTGCTCTGATTTCTTACGGATGTGATAAACATGTTCACGTATACGATCTCTAAACATTTTATTTGTTTTTCCAATGTAAAACGAATGGCAAATCTGACACACAGCCAAATATATAAGATTTGTTGTTTTACAATTAGCTGTGGAAGACAGAATAAACTCCTTCTTCAAATCAGGGTGAAGAAAATCCCTAGATGTGTCTATATAAGTACAGAAATTACACACACCACATGGTTTGGTATTCCCATCATCCAATTGTTCTTGAGTATTATGTGAATAGCATAGTAATCTTTTAAGATTTTTCTTGTTCTTATATAAGAACTTAGGTAGTTCACCAACTATCTCCCTAATACTATCATCTACCTGTAGTATGGACCAATTCTTACAGATTATATCTCTGACTTCCTGATTATCAGATGTAAAAAATATGGGAAATCTGATGGTAGCAAGATTAACTGAGGGGTCCAAATCAGGACCCGATATCTCAGGACCATAATATGGTGCTGCTGCACCTGTATGCAGAGTAGTAACATCTTTCAGATTCTCATTGATCTCTGTTTCTGAATATCCTCTAAATAGTAATTTCTCTTTCAAATCTATAAGTTCCTTCTTAAAACATTGCTCTGATGGATTTAGCCTTGAAGCTCTTACTCCCTGGCCTTTAATGATGTTCCTAAACACATGTAGGGGATGCATGCTGGACCTCATCAATAATGAATTACGATAACAGGGCTTCCGATATACCCCGGTGTTAATCAAACCATCAGGTAACTGCTCTATATAGAGATCTAGATAGTCTATTCTTGAATCAGACCAATTCATTGTGAATTTCAAATAATTTGTTAGACTATTCGTTCTATCCACAAAGTTCTGTAGTTGACCATAAATTCTATCTAGTCTAGCCCAGTTATTGTACCTTGTTGAATAATTTGTAAACTCTCTCCAATTTCCTGCTACTGAATTCATGTCTTTCTTGTCAAATATTTTCACAAGTTTCTTCAGAAATCTACCTTATTTTGTTATATTTCCCTTCTTGACCCCCAACACATATATCTTCATTTTTGCAAATCAAATTCCAGTCCTACATATAATTAATATTCTCTGCTGAAAGCTGGTTATTTCTCCCAGTTTTTAAAGCTCCATAATAGCAATTTTAGGTGGAATATAAATACATGCCAGCATAATCCTCTTCCCTTGTGCCAGTACCCTCTTAGTACTACAAATCTGTTATTAACTCCCCCTTCTATTGCTACCAGAGCAATTAATAAGTACTCTTCTTTATATTTGTCCTTGATATTCTGCAGAATATCCATCCTGAAATCCTTACTATATCAAATTCACATGCTCAAGTCTTTCCAAATGTGTCTCCTGTACTATTGCTATTTGAACTCTGCATTTCTTAATAGAATTAAGTATTCTCTTTTGTCTATACTGTGAGACCATTCAAATTCTAAGATAATAAGGAAAGTGTCACCATTATGGTAAGAAGTCATTATTCCCACCTATTATATATGGTAGCTTTTTAAATGTCTACTTTCAGCTTTTGTGATACACGAACCCATTAATGTTTGGCAGGTTAATCATTTAGACAGTTTTTCTTATCATCAGCATTGGAATCTGTAACATTGTACAAGACTTTTTGTTTTAACAAAAGCCCTTAAAAAAAAAAAAAACACCGCCATAACATCTGCAGAACCTGTTAACTTAGTACAAACACACATAACTTTGTACATCTTCCAATAATGAAGTTTAATAGGAACATTTGTGCCAAACAGAGATTTGCTAGTTAAGGTTCTAATTAACCTGAAGATGTTATTGTCTATGCTTCTACTTACACTAATTGGTGTCTGCCATTTTTTTATCTTTATCCCCCAGATGCAAAAACAGCTTGCATTCTTTTAGAAATTATTAACTTTTAGCCTTTAAGAAACCAGTATCTGTCTTTTATTGGACTATTATCAGCTTGTCTCCATGGATACATAAGAGAAAAAAAGAAAAATGTCGTCTTCTGCTACTGGCTGAAAGACAAGCTGGAACATCTTTTTATTATATTCAGTGTTCTCATATTTACTTGTTTCCACTTAAAACTTGATATTAGAATAAGCCAAGGGCATAATTCAGATATTCACCTATGCAAAACTAAGAGAAAACATCTCAGCTCTACTTATATTATAATCTCTGCAATTTACACTTCATCCTCCACCCCAACAACCCAAGATTACAGCCTGTTAGCTTAAATCTGCTTTTGTCCAGCTTTTCTTCTCTTGTTGCAATGTGATACCAAGATTTTTTAATACCAAAGAAGAAGAAAAAGGGTATATATGTTTACTTTAGTAACTTTATCACATACAACTAAAATACTTTATTATAAAATATACAAATTGTATTGTAAAAAGTTTCATAGAAATAATGTGAAGAATGGAGTGTTTTACCTACAGTTACCTTTTTTCTCCTTTTTCCTTCTTCTTCCTTTTCCCTGACAGTCCTCATTCTAAAAAATTAGGATATGAGGTGAGGCAAAAGCTTTTAAGTTTCTCACAGTTTTAACAAAGTCAACACAGGCCGATCCTTTTCACTTATTCTTATACAGCTGTATTTCACAAATGCAATGGATGCTTTGCAGTCTCACATTTATTTACTAATTTCCATGTTGTTGGTCTTCTTCCTCTTTATCCCCATCTCCCAACTCCTGATTCTGGTTCAGTTCTAAGGTACTCCCAGTTCTTCTGGGCAGCTTTTGTGCTTTTCTCTGTCTATCAAACATTTTCCTTTAGAACAGTGGAAAAGGTTTGACTTCCAAAGTCTTTCTCTATGCTTTACTATCCGAAGAATGAGAAGCAGAGTCCCTTTCTATTTGATGGTTCACTTTTTATTGGACAAGCTTTTGCATTTCCTCCTTGGCCTGTTTGATCCCTCATGAAAAATATTCTGAAGAAGCTGGATACAGCACCTTGAATCTCACACCTGCTTCTCAACATTTTCTGATTACTGAAATAAATCTGTTTTTCTTCTGCCTGGTATACAGTGAATAATTTCCATAAATACTATACTGTCTCCAACTTTTAAAAAAATTCCCTTTCGCCACAGTTTTGTCAGGATCAACTTTTTCTGCTGGTAGGTTTGCATCTTTACTAATAAAGGTCTTGCCTGCTTTCTCATGTTAGATTTGGAGCATAAACACTGTGCGCCCTTCCAATTAACAACTCCTGCTGTGGAACACCAGTCCAGTTCCTTATTTCTGCCTTCATAAATTAATACAGTCTGTTCCTTCTAGTTTCTCTGGTTCAGCAGAAAATCTTAGATTTCCCTACCAGTTCTGCCATCTAACTGTACCATTTTTGGAACATCTCTTCTTTAGTAATGTCATGCTCAGCCAGCCTTTTCTTCATTTTGACCTCTGATGTTTGCAGTTTTATCATTTCATCTAAACATCTTTTTAAAGCTTCTTCCATTTTTCCAGCCTTTTGTTCTTTGGGTTGATATGGGTTGATATGCACCTTCAGTGTTTCTTTTGTTTTAATCAGCTCTGAGCACATTTGACTTATTTTTTCCTCTAGATTATTGTAAGCCATCTCTTGTACCAAAGGTGGAGCTTGAACTGCTTTTTGTTTTAACAACTGCAGGAATCTTTCCAGTCAGTGTTTTCTCTTCACCTTTTCTAGTTAATTTTCTTTCAGACTCTTATTTCCTTCTTTGCTGGCATCCAGGCAGTGTCCTTACTAGCCAATAACTGAATTTTATCCAAGTTGACATTAAGAGTGGCTGCAGTTTCTCAGTAGGTTTTTTTCACACTGGGAGAGGTGATCTTAAGCTATTGATCACTGTGCAGCCATTTTGGAAGTCTCCACATTCTGGTATAATTAAGACAGTAATCTGTTTAGATATTAACCCTTCCATAAAAAGTTGGTTAGAAACTGACAGGTCCCACACAGTCAGGGGATGGTGGTACTCTTTCCTCAGAAAGGTGGGTCACCTGCGGCATCTCACAGGGCTCTGGCCACTCTTCAGCACAAACTTCACTGATGCCTAAGCCACCTTCAAGAGTCTCTATCTGACTAAGGTTGCTGATCACTGCAAAGTCAGAGCTTTATTAACTCACCAGGTAATATCCACATCCTGCAAAAGTTTTTAGCCAACACAGACTCCTAGTTCCAGGACTCCAGTCTTGAGTTCAGCTTTATGAAATGCAGAATTGTTCTCTTTGGGAAGCAAGAAAATTTCTGTATATATATATATATATATATATATATATATATATATATATATATATGAGATAAATGATAGCTTCTTCAAAATCTTTGCGGTCATTACAGCCTTAGGTACATTTGAAGACAATTAAATCTTGTTTGACCACTACATACCAAGGATAGTTAGGACATTTTTCTTCATATCCCAGTTCATTTTAAAAGGCATATATTCTAGGTCCAAGGAACTTATTGTCATTCTCTAGTCCTCCCTTCTCAGGCCCATAATAGAATATAATGCCTCCTTTGACATGAATCTAAGTAGGCATATTGCCCAACTAGATATACCACAGCACGTCCTCTCCAAGAACATCTCAGGTATGAGCTGCTTAATTTATACACAGCATCAAAAACCTGTCAGACAGGAGTCCCCGTGGACTATGATGTTTGCAGATGACATTGTGATTTGTAGTGAGAGTAGGGAACAGGTTGAGGAGACCCTGGAGATGTGGAGATGTGCTCTAGAGAGGAGAGAAATGAAAGTCAGTAGGACTAAAACAGAATTTATGTGTGTGAATGAGGGGGAAGGACAGAGGAATGGTGAGGATGCAGGGAGTAGAATTAGTAAAGTTGACTTTAAATACTTGGGATTAACAGTTCAGAGTAATGGTGAGTGTGGAAGAGAGGTGAAGAAGAGAGTACAGGCAGGGTGGAATGGGTGGAGAAGAGTGTCAGGAGTGGTGAGTGTCAGGAGTGATTTGTGACAGATGGGTACCAGTAAGGGTGAAAGGGACGATCTACAAGATGGTAGTGAGACCAGTTATGTTATATGGGTTGGAGACAGTGGCATTGACAAAAAGGCAGGGGTCAGAGCTGGAGGTGGCAGAGTTAAAGATGTTAAGTTTTGCACTGGGTGTGACGAGGATAGACAGAATTACAAATGAGTATATTAGAGAGTCAGCTCAGATTGGACAGTTTGGAAACAAAGTCAGAGAGGCAAGATTGTGTTGGTTTATATGCTGGGTATATATTGGGAGAAGGATGCTAAGGATGGAGCTGCCAGGTATGACTAAAAGAGAAAGGCCTAAAATAAAGGTTTATGGAGGTGTTGCCATTGAGTTTTCTTCAATGTAAACAGTGCATGTGATGCTGCGGTAGCGTTGTCGCCTCACAGTAAAGACATTGTCCTGTTCGATTCTCAGCTAGAGCGTCTTCTGTGTGGAGACATGCATGAATGGGCATACCTTCGTTGAAGGTTGTGCGTTAGAGCTGGCAACTCGGCACATAAAATTCTACTGCCAATCATTAGCGGACCGGAGTTCCGCTGTGGCGACCCCTAACCAGAAAAAGCCGAAAGACACAACATAGACAAGAGTATAACAATATCAGCCACTAATGAGGGAAAAACATCAGTTAGAGTCGAGTGAGTGGAGATAGGTAGCCTAGGGGTAGGTGAGGAGTGTGGGTGTTTGAATGCAGGAACCTTAGAGCAAAAAGGGGGGGACTATGTAGGAAGATAGAGCTAAAAGAGTAGTAGGTTAACAAGATAAAAGGCAAGTAAGAGCAATAGAGACAGAAGAGGGACAGTAGGCAGTGTATCACAGTTCAGTAATGCAGCAATCCCAAACAGGCAAAAAACAGTAGCTGAATGTTACAAGTCAGCCAACTGTATCAATTAAACACTAACTAGGGCAGCAATTACAAGTTAAAAATGCATAATAAAGCATGCGGTGATATCAGCTGTTCAAGACTAAAGCCCAGAGTGAGGCAGCGATCAAAATATGAGTAAACACAGTCACACAGAAACAAGCATATGCTAGTTAAAGTTTATAATGTTACAGCTGTTAACAGTATGGACATAAAAACAGGCTGGCATGTATACATAGTAGGGAGACAGATATTGTATAAGCCTGGATACAGATAAAGCAAGCAAGGAGTCCGTTCACAGCATTCAACAGTGAGCCGTATTCCATGAGCTCATTTGCAAAGCAAAGCGTACGCTGAGTGCAGACAGCTATTTAGAGCTGTGCTACCACCACTGGTTTAAAATGCTGGGTTAAAGCAGAACAAGTAAAGGAGCAACTAAAAACCCATTAAGTGTTAGTTGTTGTATGTTATACACAAGTTAAATGTAATAGCCGCTGTAATGAATGCCTTGGTAGCGGAGCCTAAACACGCTCACAAGGAACCAATTACAGAGTACTGGTTTCAACAGAATAATTGAGAAGCGGCTAAAACCTGCTCAATACAGTTAAATTAGGGAGATTTGCTGTTGAGTGTCATGCACAACTTAAATATAAATTATAAAGCCGGTGAAATGAGATTCTCCTGTAGCGGAGCAGAAACATGCACGCAAGGGACCTTACAGAGCATACATGCTGTCCTGGTAGGACTACAGTTTCCAAATAAGACAAGGTAGTTAATTATTGATAACAGAGGCATGTTGCTAGTATGAAGAGACACGGAAGTCGTGTCTAATAATGCTCAGGCAGAGTACATGTTAGTGAGCAATTCTTACATTACTGCAATTCACCTACAGGCATACCAAAGGCATGTGTTGCTAACAGTAGATATAAGTAACAGAAACACTCACCAGTGAGTGAAGCTAGCAGCCTCAGCAGGACAGGACTGGAAGGGGCCAGAGATTATTTTATTTAAAAAGGGCGCCACAGATGCTGGCATATCTATATAGATTTAAGGACGGGAATTAGGTACTAAGAAGGGGAGGGGACAATGATGGAGAAGAGGGAGGCGACAGAGAGGAGGCGGAGTAAGAGGAAAGGGAGGAACAAGGCAGGGAAGGGTGAGAGAAAGAGAATGCTGAAAGGAGGGGGAATGGGGTGTGGGATAGGGGATAATGGAGACAGATAGAGCCAAGGAGGAGGAAGAAAATGTAGCCAGCAGAAACAATCAATAAAGCAGAGAGCAGAGCACAAGGTAAGGAGGCATAGGGGGATAGAGACTGGGTCACTATGTAAATTCAGGTAAACAGTAGCAGAGAATTCACAGGGATCTGGAGCAAAAGCAGAGATGTTTAATGTAACTCAAAAAGAAAAAAATGTCAGAACTTTATAGTGAGATAGGAGAGGCTGGTAGAGGTAAAATGCTGCCACCTAGTGGCCAAATGGAGTAAATGCTAGGTTACTGGCTTATCTCTTAGTGGGGGGGGGGGGGGGTTGGGATGGGATAGAGCCTGGAGAGCTTGAAGGGAACCTAAGGTCCATGCTGGGCTGCTAGCTAACACACAATGAGACAATAGTTAACCATAGAGAGATGATTTACACAATACGGTACATACACACAGTTTTAAGTCCTTGAGGGGAGGCATAATGGTTACAGGAAGCACTGCTTGGTCCCCTTAGGCAGTTCGTTCTGGGTTAGAAGCCAGGATACAGTGTGAGATGCCTGGGTTGCATGAGATGTAGCTATTGCGAGACACTGTTTTAAGTTCTTGAGGGGAGGCAGAATGGTTACAGGAAGCACTGCTGTGTCCCCTTAGGCAATTTGTTCTGGGTTAGATGCCAGGATACAATGGAGACAGTGTGAGACACCTGAGTTGGATGAGATGTAGCTATTGTGAGCAGTGAGCAAAGCTAGCAGCCTCAGCAGGACAGTACTGGCAAATACTGAAAGATGCTATGGAAGAATCATTCCCTTTTGAAGTTATAAGAATATCATCAGCAAAAAGCTGAATTTTGGAAGATGTTTCTGTGTTAATATTTAATCATTCTGTGTTTTTATTTTTCCTTATTTCATTAGTCCAGGGTTCCATTATCAGGGTAAATAGTGAGGGAGAGAGTGGGCAACCTTGTTTAGTTCCCTTTATGACTGAGATGCTTAGGGATATAGATGTACCAATTTTAATGTATGCTAATGCCCCTTTATATAAGTGTTCTGTTACATTTACAAAGCTATTTAAGAAGTTTATACATTCAAGTAATACAAATAATCCCAATTTACCAAATCAAAATGGTCTATGTCCAGGCTTATTAAAGTCAGATTTTTTCTTTTGAGAATAATCAATTAATGCTAAAGTTCTTTTAATGTTGTCAAATGTATTCCTGTTAATTATAACACCTGTTTGATCTTCTTCTATTAAATGTGGTAGAAGTGTTTTCAGTCTTTCAGTATAAATATTCAGGAACATTTTATAATCAACGTTCAATAATGAGACAGGCCTATAAAAGGGACAATACATTGGATCTTTATTGGATGTCAGAATAGGTGAAATAAATGTATATTTCCAAGATGGGGGTGTTATAGATTTGTTATGGGTTTTAAGAATACATTATGAAGTAAGGTAAGAGCACTTTTAGCCATTATTTTATACAATTCTGGTATGATACCATCATTACCTGGTGCTTTATTTGGTTTAAGTTTATTAATTTGAGTCTGGATTTCTGAATTTATTTATCTACAATATCTGCTTCTTGTTTATTAAGTTTTTTATTAATGTTTTTATTAATAAATTTTATTTTATCTTTTGGCTCAGTTTTGACTGTATTTTGGTTAATTTTAAGAAAATGTTCTCTGAATTCGTCTATTATATCATGTAGATTAAAAACTTTCTTTTTTTTTCTTTACATAATAAATCTCTTTAATATGATTAGATTTATTCAGTCTTTTCATTTTGTTTTTAGGATTATTTAAATAATTGGGGTTCATTGAGAAAGCTAGAAATTTATATTTTCCAAGCAAATCATAGTCTTATGATTTAATATTTCCTTGTATTCATTGTTTAGTTTATTTCTTCCCTTGCATCTTAATTGATAAGTTTATCTTTATTATTAAGTTGCAACAAGTCTAATTTTTTTTGTATCTCATTTAAGTCTTTATCTGAAGTTTTCCTTTTATTACAGTACCATCTGTTGATTTGTCCATATAGATATGCTTTTAAGGAATCCCATGTGTATATATTTGAGATGTTTGGAGAATAATGTATTATAAACTTTTGAGTTTCTTGGTTTAAAAATTATTTGAATTCTTTTAGTTGAGATAGGCAGGAATTCTTCTGATTTGCACATTAAATGTAACATTGATAGAAAGTTCAAAAATAATTGAGTTATGGTTGGATAACAGGCATGAAATTATTTTAGATTTAGTTAAGTCATTAACTATTTGACTAAAGATCAGAATTCTGTCTATCCTAGAGTAGGAATTATGTCTATTTGAGAAGAATGTATATTGTAGTGATTTAGGGTCAGCATGTTCATACATGTGATTGATTTAAGTGATATGAACCAATAAAGTTTATTAAATGTTTGGCCTGAGAAGTTAGTTTCCTTTTCCCCAAGGTACTGGACTCGCTTTCTGTTAGGCTACAATTAAAATCTCCTGCACTACTGATATTTCCTTTTGACAGAACTACTTGGTTTAGATGTTGTTTTATTGTATTAATGCCTATACCAGGCATCCAGTATATATTGATCGATGTGAAAATGTTCCTATTTATTTCAACTGTAACTAAACAAAACATTCCCTTATCATTTTGATAAATCTTTATTATTTTGGGTGAAGATAGTGATTTATTCCAAAGGATAGCTGCTCCTCTTTTTTTCTTGGTATGCCCTGAACTTCTTAAGACTGTATATTTGTTAACGTTTAATGTTTTTATATTTTCCTTCAATAAATGTGTTTCTTGTAAAAAAAAATAGGTTAGATTTATGTAAAGCTAAATATCTGAATAAACACCCTCTTTTACGTGGGTTATTTAAGCCACTGATATTAACTGAAATATCTTTCAGTGAAACCATTCTAAATGTGTGTGACTGCTAGATAAAGTAAGTAGTGTCATTACCTAATGAGTTTCTTATACTTACCCTCCTGTATAAGCTATATTAGATCTGCATATCATACATAATGATTTATTGTGGGTGCGATATGTTTTGCAATTCTTATAAATTATAATCTTGTATGTAATAAGTATAGCGGATGTCAAATATAAATGTTCATTATAAGTATGAATACAATGCAAACTTTTAAAAAATAAAGCTATTTCCAGCCTGGAGTTATAAACTCCCAATCCAAGTAGCATCTACTACTTAGATTTACCCCCCTGACTATAACAGCAGAAAATCAGCAACCACCTTATGATTGTAAATAGTACTTGAATCCAAATTATTAATTTTAAGTACTGCTCCTTTAAGTAGTTTAACTATATATATATATATATATATATATATATATATATATATATATATATATATAAAAAACTCATCTGCTAAGTTATGATAAGTTCAATATTCTTATTTCTTCTGATAATATAGACTCTAATGAATCTCATAAAGGAGAAAAACACAAACATTAAAGGTTTAAATAAGCATATGAATTTTTAACTATAAGGTTAAGACAAAATAGTCCTAACTGTTGTTAAAATATCTCATTTTAACTAGAACAGTTTCCATTTAAACAGTCTAGAGAATAATAAACAATGAAATTAAGTCTGTCCTTAAGTAATATGAATTATATTTTAGTTACCATGTGTTTACTAATCTGAAATGTAATAGCCTCATGGACCATGCTAAGTAATATCAATGAAGAACAGTGTATACAATTTTTATTTATTTTAAAATTATTTTACCAGGATAAATCCAACTGGACACAAAGTGTCCATTTTCAGTGGAGTTCTGGGGAGGAAAGCTCCAAGGAAGTTAACAGAGTACATACGTGGTTTAGATAACAATACAAAACTGGTATACAAGGTAAGAGAAACAAAGAAGTACAAGAACAGTTTTGAAAAACAATAAGATACTCAGGAGTAGAATCCCTATTTGCAATATTTAGAAAAAAAATTACATATCAGGTGAGAATATAGTGTATGCAATGGAGGCACACAGCGGGTCACTTATATGGAGTAGTGAGCCTTCAAGGGGGAGTCTTTGCAGTTGCAGAGAGGATTAGCATAGAGGTGTGAATTAAGAAGGCCCTTATAAGTATGTACAAATATGTATTATATCACTGTATTTGTTCCTTTTCACACTAAAGCGTGGAGTAAAAGAAAAAAAAACTATGGATATCTTACATTTCATACACATTGGTTTTATGCCTTTTTATTTAACATGTTTATATATGATTCCCCCCCTTCTTTCTTCCATACTCATTTTGTCAATCACTACTTTCTTCTACTTTCTCTTCCCACTTTCTAAACTTACTATATAATAACTATTAACATCTATTATGATTTTAACAGCACCTTCTATTTCTATTTGTTTTAGGTATGTAAAAGAACATATGTATTAAGAAAGTTACACCCTTTATTAAAATATATACAGCGTAAATAAGGTATACATCTATTATAAAGTTTCTTTATAGGTTAAAGAAAAAGTTCTCATTGTTTCATATATCTCTTAACATTCAACATATTCATTCTGATTTAATACTTAAATAGCATCAATGAGATGTTATTTTAGCCTCTAACAGGGCTTTATATCAATATTCATACCTTTCCTCATTGGTTCTCTAATTAGAGGACAATACATAGCTTAATTTGTGATAAAATATGCATTGAATAATATGAAAGTATTTCCCTTTTATTTTTGAAATAAAGTGTACCTTAACTTCACCACATGTAAGGGGAGAGTCTCTGCATCTCTTACATTAGAATGAATATTCCACGTATTGACTTAACATCTAATACAAAGGGCATTTTCCCTGAGGCAACAACTTAATATAGCACCAAAACAGCATAAAAGTATTTTGAAAATGAAGACATATTGATCTTGTGTTAGTTTGATGGTAGTTGAACTCATATAAATTAAATGAAATGCTTCAATTTTCTGAGTAAACTCAAAACCTCTATGTAAGCCATAAGTATTTAAAACTAATAAAAGTAGTACTTTTTGCACATTTTATCAGGTACTATTTTTATCTGTTATTACTCTTAAAGTATGTATGTATTATTATTATTATTATTTCTATTTTTTATTTTTGGAGCTTTTCTCCCTGGGCCTCTACTGAAAATGGACATGTATCCAGCTAGACTAGCCTGGTCAACAAATGTAAAATAAAATAAATAAATAAAAATAAATAAGTATGAGTTAAACATTGTATATAACTATTTTATCAATATATATACTTCACTGATTTGTTTATTTAATATACAAATTTAAACAACTAGAAAGTCAAACATTTAAAATTAAGATATTTAGGGATCTGTAAAGAATGCAAATTACATGCTTTAATTAAATAGCTCACTTTTCCTTTTCAAAACTGTAACTGAATATCTATTTTCCTTCTTCTTTACTTGTGAGTGCTTGATTTCCTGGTTTTAATGGTCTTGCTGCATTTGCGTCATGTAAAAGCACACTAGAGTTCAAAGGTCGTTGAACTGCTTATTTCAATTCCCACGTTCATGCGAGGAGAAATGGTTGTGTTTCCAGCTCACAAATGATCTGCATGAGACTTTTAGGATGAAAAATGGTCTCTTAAAGAGGTTCCAGTGGGAAAACCGTAAAAAAGATCTTTTTTTTTTTTTTGAGCTTATTCTCTTTTCCTTGAATGCAAATTAGGTTATTTAGTATGAGCGATGCTGCAGGACTCACAAAATACGTTAGCAAGTCAATGCATATATCAAACCAAAATATAACAAGAGTTAAAATTAGTTTAAAATTATCATTAAAACAGGATCGTTCACACAATCTGCATTTTACGGTTACCTTTATTATAAAGGCAACTAATGTGAATATGAAATGCAACATAATAAAGTAATTAGTCAAACAGAGAGCGACAAAGTGAAAAAAAAAACAAAGGGGGAACTTAATCAAAAAAGTCCTATATTATCTCTAACCAGTAAATTATTCATAAAGGACTAGTATAAACATGTTATTAATGTGTATCCCCATTATCAATGCCATTACTGCTTATAATCGTTACTCAGTTTGATATAATAGCTTGAGTACTTGTGGTCTCCACTGCTTTTCTTCCCACAAACCTTTTCTCCTCTTACCCCATAAATTTGATAGGCAGCATAAACAACTTTGTTTTATTAATAACAGGTTTGACTTACCTTAAAAAGAAACTGTGAAACAAAAATGTCCTTTTTAGGTTATAGTATATGTTAATATGAAAATAAGTCTGAATGGCTGTAATGAAAGTAATTTATATTTAAGTCTTTTTTGCTTGTCTGATGGTTTCCAGCATGTGACAGATGCCATTTTCTTGAGAGATGGGCTAGCCAAGAACGCAAATCTTTATAACTAATGATCAATCCCAAAAAATCAAAAGCAAACACAGTGAAAAAATAAAACACTTAGGTTTTTGCATGGGGGTATTTTATATATATATATATATATATATATATATATATATATATATATATATATATATATATATATATATATATATATATATTCACTATAGAATCATGAAATCCCGAATTTCAGTATTTTGAAATTCTATAGCCGAACGCTCAAAATCCCGAAACCTCATAACTGCGAAACTTGAAATCATGAACCTGCACTACAAATACACCACACACATACACACAATGTCCCACCACAATCAAACATGCAATCCTATACTACAGAGAACCCCCTGCACCCCCATTCTTATATATACTAACTCCGAGACCGCACAATCACACACACAAGGGTAACTCACACCCACACATATCACAGCCCCTTGCACATACACATCACAGCCAAAACACGCACTAACATTTACTAAAGCCCCTAACCAACACACTCATATATACTTACCTGAACTTACACCCATCCATTCACACACCGCAACACCAGAAGCTCCGAACTTCGGGATTTTGAATTTCGTGCTTCTGGTGTTTCGTGATTTTAAGCTTTCAGCTATAGCATTTCGAAATACTGAAATTCGGGACTTCAGTATTTGGGATTCTATAGTGAATCCATATATATATATATATATATATATATATATATATATATATATATATATATATATATATATATACCAAGTCTGAGATCATTCTACACTGGGAAAATGGCAATTTTGCTTATCTCCATTGAGCACAATCTTGCATGGACTTAACACTGGTAGAAATGATCAAATAAGTTTTGATCACTTCTGCTGGTGTTAAACACATTTGAGATTAAGAACGTAGATTATATGGAATGTTTATATATATATATATATATATATATATATATATATATATATATATACACATATACACACAGACACACACATGGGTCTACTGGTAAACAATTACCCAAATGTCGACATTCACAAGATCAGCCACAAAAGGTTGACTTTACGAATACTGACACTCTAATACGTATGGTCAGTGCAAGAAATCTTGGCATATACAAAACAATGTTTCAAAAAAAGACTAAAACATCAGTTTTTTTGGTGGGTAACACACCCTGCTCCCTCACACTCCCTGTTAACTATATATACTAACTCTGAGATTGCACAATCTCAGGGAAAGGCAAATTTCACTATCCTAAGACTTGGGCAATCCTGCATACTTGTTGACTTCTATGAGGTCGACTATGTTTTGTCAACCAAACTTATATTGACCAAATAGGAGTTTGATCAAAATAAGTTTCATATATATATATATATATATATATATATATATATATAATTTTTATATACACACACAGATATATATATATATATATATATATATATATATATATATATATATATATATATATATATATATATATATATATATATATATATAATTTATATGCATATATATTATATATATATTTATGCACACACACATCTGTGTGTGTGCATAGAAACTTTTCTTCTACTTAATGACAACTTAGCACATGTATTTTGTAGGAATTAGTTTTGCCCAGCCTTATGTATAGAGGCCAAATAGCCCTCAGGTTGAAATCAACCAGGTAGAAGCTAAACATAGTGCCAAACTGAGATAAAAAAGCCACTTTTTAAATGCTGGACTTAGTAATTAAGAGGTCATGTGTTATTTCTCCAAAGGCACTTCACAATAAAAATATCAGAGACTTCTAATAAAGTGCTTTGGTGCAAAAAGCTCACATACTACCCAGAAGAATGTACACTACCTTTAAATTTTAATCATTCACATTCATATAATGGTAATGTTGCTCTTTGACAGATACTATTTCCCCTACAGCAAACCATATCAATAGTCATTTAGTAGATATTTTTTTAAATAAATTTTATTAAAAACATTTCTGAAAGATACAATTATTAACAAAAAAATGAACATATTTTTTGATGTTAAAGATAAAAACAAATACACTAATATAAAAGATAAAAAAAGACAATGAACTATGTGCATCGATGTTCATTATACTATAAATAAATAGATTAAGTTAAAACAAGTGAATAAGTTCTGGTTAATACTTTTAAGTTATTAATTTTCTAATAATTCAATTATATTCATCCATTGAATATACACTGCTGTATTCCTAGAAGATCTAGACTTAATTGTCATTGATTCTAGTTTGGATACTTCCAAGAGAAGATTTTTAAAGTTTGGAAAGGAGGGAATTTGTGATGATTTCCAATTTCTAGTAATTTCTCTCCTGGCTATGGACAGTACAGACCAAAGAAGCGAATATTTACTAGTTTTTACACAGGATGGGATTGGAGAATTAAATAAAACGAAAGATTTAGTAAGTAAAAAGTTATCAGTGAATATTGCTTGTAAGAATTTATTAATATCTTCCCAGAATTTTTTCAAGTGCAAACAATCATAGAAAATATGTGCCTTATCAGCATTCTGAACCTTCATACGTCTACAACAAAGAATATTTTTTAAACATCTTATTTATGTTATACGGTGTGATGAAAAATCTATTTTAAAATCTCCAGATAAAGATTCTCCATTTAAGTGATGAGGTAGTTTTACATCCTGACTGAAGAAAATCCAATTTATCTTTATCTGAAGGGTTATAATTATTAATGTCAGAGAAATATTTCCAATAATTATCTGGGAATATATCTAGATCTGATTTAATAGTTTTATATATATTTGAAAGGCTAATTTTAATTAAGTTATTCTGTTGGGTAAAGGCAATAAAGTACTGAATAAGTTTTGGAATTAAATTTTTAGCTGAAGAAGGTATTAAATCAAGTTTATTTTGATATAATTTCTAGCTGCTTGTAAGTCAAGCCATAGTGATGAATGAAGGTCATTCTCTTCCAATAAAGTATTAATGGATTGGAATTCATTGCTTTTTTTAACATTTGATGCCAATAAATCAAATGTTTTGTTCAAATATTGACATTTTATGAAAGTTTGTAGAGAAAATAACCCCATGTGTGTATGTTATGGGGAAAATAAGGAATAACCAACTTTCATATGACTGAAATCTAAGAATGAAATTTTTAAAGGATTTTAAAATAATGTTGATATAATTTGATATAAAATATTGGGTGAGGCAAAGACTAAAATATTCCTTTAGTTTCCATATGAATGTGTTATTTACTAGATTTAGCTTAAATAGGTCATTATTGTTTTTAATTTTGTGATGAATATAAAATAAAGTATTTCCATTTTGCTGAGTATTTACTATCTATAAGGTACAGAATAGTTTTAATAACTGAGGAAATTGAATATATTTCTAAGTTTGGAAATGCAATACCTCCATTATTCCAGCTGTACATATATGATAAAAATATCCTAGGTTTAATTGGGTACCAAAGAAATTTTTAATCATGGTGTTAAACTTTTTAATTATTGTATAAGATAGAGGAATAGAAATACATTGGACTATGCATAAGATTTTTGGTAGAAGTATCATTTTTATGATTGATAATTTCTCTTTTATTGAGAATTTTATTTTAGACCATTTCTGTATTAGTTTGTCTATTTCTATTAAACTATTATCAAAGTTCAGCTTTTGTATTTCTTTTATATTATTGGCATAATTATACCTAAATATTTTATATGTTGGGACTGTGGTATATATTTTTCATATTCCTTTTGAATATTATATTTTTGAGCCAGTTAACAAGATTTGTGTTTTATTGTGATTAAATTCAAGGCCTGAGTTTTTTTGAAAATAATCTATATCATTTTATAATTCCTGAATTGTTGGGTTTTTACCTCTCAAAGTAATCAGAATGTCTTCTGCAAACATTTGAATCTTTGAAGTTTTATTAAGACTTATATCAAAACCTTTAATATTATTATTTCCTCTAATCAAGTTCGCCCAAGGTTCCATGACTAAGGTAAATAAAAGAGGGGATAAAGTACAACCTTGTTTAGTCCCTTTAGTAATAGGTATGAACTGAGATATATTAGAACGAATTTTGTCATAAGCTTGAGAGCCTGTATATAACTGGGTGATTAGATTTATAAAATTATTTGAAAACTTAAGTTCCTGTAGGAGAATAAAAGGTAATCCCAATTAACTGCATCAAAAGCAAAATTTATATCTAAACTAACTATAGTTAGGTTATTTTTCAAGTTTTTAGTTGATTCAATGAAGGTTATTATTCTTTTAATGTTATCAAAAGTTGTTCTATTTATTATGAAACCTGTTCTGTCCTCATCTACTAAGTTGGGAAGAAAAATTTAAGCCTCTTTGCATATACAGACATAAACATTTTATAGTCCATGTTTAATAACAATATAGGTCTATATGAATTACATTTTGTAGGGTCTTTTTCAGGCTTTAAGATGGGAGAAATGAATATATATTTCCATGATGGAGGGATAGTATTTTTATTTTGTACAGTATTAAAAACTGAAAGTAACAAAGTTAGAGCTTATTTCAGTAGAATGTAGTAATAAATATGAGAATATAAATATTGACTGTTAAAACACGCCCCTTATAAGGCAAAAATATTAAGATAAAAATAAAAGGAAGAGCGTGAGGCAGATACAGCTTCAGCGTATCACAACTGTTACACTGTTCCAAATATGTTGTCTGTGCGCCAAAAGCAAAAAAGTTAAAAAGTTCAACAGTTACCAAAAAGTTACCAAGCAGACCAATAGTTCTGAAGCATTCCCAGCTCCTTTCAACGAATTTTTAGAGCGTTACCAGCTGGACTAAAATATTTAAGCATTACCAGCTTAACTGCACCATACCGTCAACCAAAACTTGCAAACCAGTATTCAAACAATACAATTTCAGTAGCATTCCACTTCAGGGCAATAAATCCCTTATTTAAAAGAAGCAGCTTTCATTTCGCCTCATTTTACCAACAAAAGACGGATCGACCAAGATAATAATCCAAAAGCTTTATATTTATTCAGTATACAACAGATTGGCTAGCGCTTTCACCCGTAGGCTTCATCAGGCCACTTATAACTGATATACAATTCAAATATATTTATAATACTATTTAAATTAATGTCACTTCCTTTAGTTAATACATCACTTCTTCCCCATTTTCCAATTTGCGCGTGACTACGCATATTACATTCAAAGGACCATCAATATGCAAAAACTGCAATAAAAACATGGTCATTCTTAATAAAAATACAAACATAATAAAGATTAACTGGATTGCCTTTATAAATAAAGTAAATCAACTGTTTTACTTGTGTGCATTTTATAGCTTTTCACGCGCTTTGATATATGCTTAATCAATATGTGAAAGCGGTATTTATATTTACAAAATCAAATAGACATTATAAATTACTAAGCACTATATCTAACCTATAACTATAATTGATGACACATATTTAATCCAATATTGATATTAATAACAATGTGCACTATAACTGTACAGTTTGCCATACAAAGGCAAACATATATTATGAACACAAAAATAAAAATAAAAATAAAATTTGGCAATTTGATTTTGACAATGCTAGCACCAATACATTTTTAAAAACTGATAAAATATTCTATAAAAATATATGCATTTATAAATGAATTTATACCATGAAGGACACCAACCAAATATTCAAATCGAACATTTGTAATGATATCACTAAAATTCATGGTATAATATATACACCTGAAAACACTTAATCAACTATCTACTATTCCTAACTAAATTATGTAATACATATATATATAGATATGATAATTAATACATCATACTTGCATATATAATACATGTCAAAAAGTGCATATACAATGTGAATGCGCTAATTTCATATTAGATGCTTAAGAGCAAAAACTTATTAATTCATTTGGCTTTTATTTTTCTATTTATCAACATAGGTTTAATCGGGACCCTATCATTAAGTCCAGGTTCACGATCTGCCCTAAGTTTAATTATCCACTTACTTTCATTACATTCAGTGGTATTACATACAGTGCCTCTACGTATAGTAGGTTTATTAACATGCACAACTTTAAATTTAAATTTGTGTTCAGTGGAGGTCAGTGCTACATGTTTAGACAGTGCATTTCTCTCTGAATTTATCCTGATATTATAGAGGTGCTCCCTTACTCTACCTCTGAGCCGTCTATCTGTCTTTCCCACATAGAAGGCTGGGCATAACTGGCACGTGGCTAGATATACCACGTGTGTAGTCTCACAGTTTGCCTCACAGTGGAATTTAAACAGTTCTTGGGTTACTGGGTGTATGAATGTTACTGATTCATCTATAGTATCACAAAATTTACATCTCCCACATGGTTTAGTATTAACTGTCTTCTTCTGGCTAATGTTCTCATAGTCCACTCTATTAGAGCCACATAGCATCCTATATCAATTCAACTTATTTTTATATAGAAATTTGGGCTCCTTTCCTACAACTTCTGAGATGGCAGTGTCCACCTGTAAGAGTTCCCAATACTTACTATATGCATCCCTAACTGCATTTACATCTTGTGTAAAGTATATTCCTATTTTCATATTTTCAATATTATAATTATTTCTTTCTATACAATCTGCCACTATTTGGCTCTGATCTGCAAATTGTTGTTTTAGATTCTTAATTTCTTGATTGTTATTTCAGTAGAATGTTATAGATTTCTAGAATACTATCATAACCAGGTGCTTTGTTTTGTTTTAGTGTATTATTTTGTTCTTGGATGTCTTTTAATGTAATTTGCCT
This sequence comes from Protopterus annectens, assembly GCF_019279795.1. Taxonomy (NCBI): domain Eukaryota; kingdom Metazoa; phylum Chordata; order Ceratodontiformes; family Protopteridae; genus Protopterus; species Protopterus annectens. The sequence continues at coordinate 107,008,607 of NC_056746.1, read as the reverse complement.
ATCAAATAACTTGGTTTGTTCTTCTGTTAATCGTTTTTTAGAGTTTTTATTAACAAAAGCTTGCATTTCTTTCTTTGGATTTATTAGAGCAGAAGATTGGTTAAGCTTAAAAAAATATCTAAATTAATTTAATATGTCATGCAAGTAAGATACCTTTTTTTAGGTGAATATATTTCTTTAATGTGATTAAATTTGTTTAATCTTTTTACTTTATTAGCTAAAATATTCAAAGATCTGGAATTTATTGAAAAATTAATACATTTAAATTTTTTTTTTAGACTAACCATAGTGTTATGGCTTAAAATCTCAAGATATTTCTTATTTAAAGATTTTATTTCATCTAGTTTGGATTTTTCTTGTTGATTTTTTCATAACTCAAGATTTAAGATATCACACTTAGCTTGTATCTCCTTTAAATCTTTATCCCACAGAAGTCTTTTTTTTTATACCAGTCAATTATTCTGCCATATAAATATGCCTTCATTGCATCCCAGATGAAAATTTCAGGTGTATTATTGTTGGTATTACATTCTAAAAAAACTATGAACTTCTTCTAATACGAAGGGGTTAAAATCTTTTAATTTAGTGATAAATGTTGGTATCCATTTGATCTGAACATTGGTACACATATAAATATGTATATGAAAGATTATAGAGTTATGATCTGAAAAGGGACAAGTAATAATGTTCACATTACTTAAGAACTCAGTTAAAGTATTAGAGATAAAAACTATTGTCTATTCTTGAGAATGTGTTGTGTCTGTGTGAAAAGAATGTATAGACTAATGATTCTGGGTCAGCGTAATTATCAATGTCCTTCAATAAAAAGGAATTTGAAAACTCTTTTAGGAGTTTGGCTGAAGTCAAAACTTTTCTATTGCCTTTAGAAGTAGAGTCTGAGCTATTAAAAATGCAGTTAAAATCGCCAGCTAATATAATATTGCCTTTAGAAAACTGGGTAATATGATCTATACATTGTTGTGCTGAGCTCTGTCCAAAGCCAGGAATCCAGTACATATTAATTAGAGTGAAAATTAAGTTATTAAACTCTATCACAACAATGCTAACATACCTTTATTATCTTTGTATGTATCTATTATTTTAGGTTGTGGTAATTTGTTATTCCAAAGTACTGCAACACCTCTTTTTTTTGAGAGTGCTCAGAACTAATGAATATTGAAAAAGATTTAGATTCTAACTTGGAACCATCAAGCTCTAACAAATGAGCTTCTTGCAAAAAAATTAATTGCGAGTTATTTAACTGGATATATTTATTCAAAGATCTTCTCTTGCTTGGGTTATTTAAACCATTTATGTTAAGGGAAATACAATGTAAAGATGCCATATTATAAGAGTATTGGGGTGTATTACATACTGATTAAGACTTTCAATAAACTTAGATCTATAAGATGATACTAGTACAATGTAGGAAATACAGCAATATATACTGTGTAAAACACAGGTAAATTTTAAAATTGAAATTATATGAATATATGAATAACTTTCTACTATACTTGTTTTAGTGAACATCAAAAAGAATATTATCGAAAAATAACAGAATCTACTAACAATAAAACCCTCAAAAACCCACCTAAAGTTATAAACTCCTAATTTGAGTGACATTAATCACCCAAATTAACAAACCTACTAGCAACATATTTCTGTCAAGCTCCATCTAACCATCTAAGTATGAACTACTTCATAGTTAAAAACATGGCGTGTGAATAATAATGTCTGTATTATGCAAAGGGAGAAGTCATCATATAATCTATATTAGATTAGCTAATAGACAAGTTAACTAAAATTAAATTGCAACAAAGATTAACATGTTATAAGGTTACAAAAGACTAATATCATAATTAGCCATAATATAAGAATATAAAATTGAAAAGGTCAATTTAAAGTCTCACATATTTATATTTATCAAAAATCTAAGAATTAGTACATTACCCAAGTAAGAAAGACTATTCATGAAGCTAATAACGTGTAATATGTGCCACCATAATACTGACTTTTAAATCATCAGGAGGAGAAAAAAAAAAAAAAAAATTTTTACTTCTAATATTTATATTTGTTGTTGTATCCTAGTTTTCAGTTTTATGTTGTTTAGTGAAAATATAATCAGGTAATTAAAATTTAATTATTTTTAAAACTATAGAGTTATGACTATACTATGAAAATAAGTCTACGTTGTTGAAAGAGACACTACAGTCAAATCACTACAAAATACTTCATATTACAGAAGAAAAAGTATATCGTGGTTGTTAGCAAACAACTAAAGATGTAACTTCATAAATAGATATATCTAGATTTTCTTTTTGCTTTTTAAGCTATCCTATTATAACCAAAAGATATATTAAACAATTCATTAGTAAGATATAATGCAACATTACAGAGGATATAACCTATATAGCTAAACCAAAAATCTATCTAAAGTGAGAATTTTAACTATACTTATAGTCTAGGATGTATAATATAATTACCGTTTACAAGCATTCAGCAAGAGGTATATCCACCTTAAATATAAAACAGGAATAAACCAAATCTATTTACAAATCTTACATTAATTTTAAGATACAGATAGCTAAAGTAGCACTTCAGTAAAGTTTTATATAGATATGTATGCACTGTGCTTTATTTTAGTTACTTCTACTCTTTACATAGATAATAAGCAAAAACAAGACTACTAATAATAAAAAACAGCATAAACCTAATTACTGAGATTGTATAACTTTGTACTGCTACTTAATACCTTGCAATAATTCTGCACCAATGCTGCTTTATGCTAATAAATAATTATTGTGTAACATATTGGAACCTTTTTCACCAGGTCTCAACTAAAAAAAGATTTCTCAGCTCTGTAGGAGAATCCCAGACAACAGATATGAAACAAATATGCAATAAGTAAATAAATAAGATTTTTTCAATATGTATACACATGTATATAAATCCATGCATACACATACACAGACATGCAAAGAGTATGAATCCAACATGTTTAGTTTAAAACTCTGAGCATATCATATAATTTGCAGCATACTAAGTATCATCTTTTCCACTAGTTATTAAAATACCAGTACCTTTAATAAAATTAGTTGTAATAGCATATTTACAACTGATAAATTCATGTCACAGCCACTAATATACAAGCATGAATTAAATTCTCAACTATGCAAGTGATTTCCATCTGTAGAATTAATAGTTTAAAACAAATATAATCAAATTACTAAAGAGATGATCATTGTTGTGTTTATATTACATTAAACTGACCCCTCTCTACCCACCAAATAAGTAACTATACTGGTTACTTTCCATGTAAAAATAAAGTCTATCTTTCAGGCATCAAAGTCCTCATTACAAAATTTGCGAAGGTTTTACCTCTTTGTAGAGAGCGAAAACTATGTAAATCTTGCCGCAAAGTCTAAAAAATAAAAAGGAAACAGATACTGCCTTTTAAAAACGTCCATCCAGCTGATGATGATGTCATACAGCACATTGAAGGAGTTCAGAGATGCATGAGTCCAAATCACCAAGCCGTAAGTTAGTGCGAGCACCCTCAAATTTTTCAGCGGGAAACTGTAGGTAGTTCAGACAACAACTGAGGGCATCCTATGTCTCAAGAGGCTCTCGAGACACTCCAGCAACACTCCAATACCTTATTTTGTGCTATAGCAGAGAGAGGCGAAAAGGAGAGAGAGAAAAAAAAAAAAGAAACGACTCACGGAATTACCGTGTTTTCAGATCTGCTATAAGCCCAAAGCCACCAACAACCAGGGCTTATCTAAACAAACATAACACCACAGAAAAGGGCACCAAACAAAGCCACTAACCCCAAATAAACAATAAAAGATGATATTATCATAAAAAAAGAGAATACACATCCCAAAACTACAAATAAATGCACATATTCAACTGCTTTAGATTGAAGCAAGATATTAAAGAAACAATAGTGAATTAACATAAAGAATCATCAACCGCATACCTATCACATAATACCAGCAGCCACTCGGAGACATATACCATAAGTCAAATCACAGGCAAAAAGGAATAAAGATCAATTCAAATGTAAATCTTAAACCATTTTTATATGTACTAGTTTAATAAAATAAAGGGAAAAGACTGCAACTGGAATGCCTACCATAGAATCACAGCAATATACAGCTACTTAGTATCAGTGAACAAAAACAAAATTAAACTATTGCAGTCACTGTATTTAAAGGCATATGCAAGCAAGGGACAATAATCAGATTTTTTTTTTCTTTAATAAGACAGAGTGTATTTTAAAGTAAGTTTATATAGGATATATACTTTATGAATTTTTAGAAATAACTAATATAAGGAGAACTAAGATTATTAATAAAGTTACATAATAAAACAAGATGCTAATGGCAATTATAAGAATCTAATAAACTACTCAGTAGGAAACACAAGCCAAAACCACAACATAATGAAGAATATATCAACACTCACCTGTTGATTTGTTTTCATTTTTCTTGACTACTGAGTCATAAGCAAAATCTTATGTAAGAAAAAAAGAAAATAAAATCCACGTTGTAAAAAAGTTATTTTTTGAGTTTCTTCTTGTGCTCTACTGTTTTCCAGGTTCCATTTTCAGCAATTCTTTTAAGACTTGAATGAGCCCAGTCCATTTCGTCTATTTTTTCCAATATTCTGTTAGATTTAATGTACTTGATAGCTGCATCTAGTTCCTCAAAAATCTTCAGACCATCTTGAAGGAAGATTTTCAGCCTTGCAGGGAAAGGCAGGTGAGACTTTGTGTTTTTTAATTTCTTTAAGTAATGGTAGGAATTGTTTCCTTTTAGTTATCACAGACATAGAATAGTCATTATCAAAATGTATAATATCTTTGTATTTAATTGGTGACTTAGACCAAGCAGTCTTCAAAACTATTTCTTTATCATGAGTTGATAGAAATTTGACTATGACTGATTTTGTGGAATTACATTTGGTAAATTTGGATGTAGATAAGGACCTGTGAGCTCTTTTTAGACCAAAATAAAGTGCTTCAGGAAGCTGTACAATTTCAGGTAGCCATGAGGTTAAAACTTTCTCCAAATTATTTTCTTCTAAATTAGCTGGTAGCCCAAAGATCCTGATGTTATTTCTTTGAGATCTATTCTCAAGATCATCTATTTTAGTTTGAAGCAGGGAATTTTGCTTCAGAAGAAATTCTAAATTATGTTCATTTTGTTGTATTCTATTATCCATGTCATTTAGAGATGTTTCAGTACCTGTAATTTGTTTCTACTGCTGCTTAAGGTCTTGATGTAAAGTCTCCATTTGTTGAGAAGTATTTTCTTTAAAAACATCAATCTTCATATACATTTTGTCAATTTTTGTTGATAGTTCCTGAATAGTAGTTAAAAGAGTTTGAAACTCATTTTTATTGTTGAGTCCTGATGAGAGGATTTTGTGAACCTCATGTTTAAGCCAGATGCCAGAAACGTGTTTCTTATTTTTTGACAGGAAAAGTTAAAAAAACTTAAAACATATTTTAATACTAACTAAATAGACTATTAAATGAAACCAAAATATATAAACATGTTTTTAGTTAGTTATAATTAAAAATTCCTGTCATAAAAGATATAATAAGGCAGAGCTGAGAGAAAGTGTTGCCACTCAAGGTTCATCCTTGGCCATGCCTCAGTAGAGATTTTTTAACTGCTATATGTTTACATAGATCACCTATCTCCACCAAAAAAAAAATCCCACATTCTGTATACTTGTAATGACTGAAAAAACAACAACAAAAAAAATAATGACCACAGTAGTGCAATTCAGCTTGCTGCTGTTTGACACATGCCAATATAATTTTTATTCAATAATTATCACATAAGAGACCTATCCCTTCATGTGTAGCTTGTTTCCTCAACCCCTTCCTCTAAAAAAGCCATCCAGCTTCTGTGTACACTGCAGATGTTTGCAAGGAAAGTGAAATAAACAATGATTGCAATAATTTATCTTAACCTCTCCCTCTTGGACACTACCTCCTCTACAAATTAGCTACATCAATGATTATTTTACCATGAATAATGGAATTGCCTTTTGGTTTCATAGACAAGCTGTTAAGTATGATTGCAAAATGTGGTGAAATAGCGGCCATAGTACTGAATTTTCACTTGCTGCTACAAGGCACTCCAACACCATGTTGAATGCCAGGAAAATTAAATAAAAAGTAAATATATACAAGTATACAGTGATGTGGGCAATGTGCACTTTTACCATTATTCACAGATCTACCTTGGTTCCTACCAAAAAAGTGAGAAAAAAAGCTAAATCATAAAGGTATCTCAATGTAGAACTTTCTGACACTATGCTCTGGTCCCATCCCCAGCCTGACCAAGCCATGACAATGATCACTTTATTGATATTCTTTCCTTTGCTTTCCTCCACTGACTGCCAACAAACAGATAACCACTTCTAGTGATCACCTGTAATTGTTGAAAGTGGTACAAATAGTCATAGTAATGTGCTTCAAGCTGCTGCTACAGCACAGCACCCCCAAGCTGATAAAGGTAAAATTAAAAAAAATAAGTATTATGGCATGAGCCATGCCTATTTTTGCCACTGCCAACAGTTCTATCCGGTTTTCTGCCAGAAATCAAAATGAAATGCGTACATGCAATAGAAACCATCCCTGAAGATCTTCACATTTTCAGCTCCCAGTAGTATCTAGTCATATCCTAAGGGCAACCAATCACAGGTGCTTAAAATACATAGCAAAAATACATGGGTTGGCTACTTATGTGCAGATTCTATGTTTGTGAATAGAGGTGAGACATCATGTCAAAAAATAACAGGATCTCTCATTTCCAGGTTCAAGTGAAGCTGCAGGGAAATTACTTGTCTATTGCAGGTATTATACTAGACAAATAAATACCTCATAGTTATGCTGAAAACAAAGAGAAAAAGTTTTTTTTTT
>NC_056746.1:106949164-106996664 GCF_019279795.1 Protopterus annectens | reverse complement strand
ATATGTAGATTTTTTTGGTAGAATGTTATCTCATTATGAACAAGACATGGACTGGGCAACATTAGTGAAACTTGTGTCAGTACAAAGAAACTCTTTATCCCCCTAAAAGGCTAATATGATGAAAATGTAGAAGTTATGCTATAGTTGGGAAATGGGGGGGGGAGAAAAGCAGGATCACCGTGTTTCCCCTCATTATGGGTAAGGCTTTTTTCCCTTATTAAAGGTTCTATTAGATTATTGCTTCCCTCATGTGGCAGACCTTAATCTTTTAAGCATGTGCACAAAAAATATATATATGGTCATCATTTCTTCTGCTGGCCTGTCTAGGGATTCAGTTGTTCTTTGTAGTATGACTCACTTGCTCAGTTACACCCAACCTCCCCTCCCTTTAAAATGTGGCCTCCTTTGCTACTGCTGTTTATTTCCAACATAAACTTTTTTCATATCTGTAATCCTTGGATGCACCTGAATGAATCTGGCATGCCCTGCCCTCCCCTCCCCTTCTGTGTTTGCATGAAACAATTCCTACATTTTTCCCAGATGCACACTGTTGTATTCTAACAACCCTGTACTATACAGTCTCAACAAGCTCAGTTTCTTTTTAAAGAAGATCTGATGACCTTCCTATAGTATTCTTGAGTGGCCTCCACACCGCTTAACTTGCAGACATCAGAAATAGGTACAAAGGCTCTTGAAAAGTAAGTACATCCAGCCAAAATCTGAATACCTAATTTGCATAAAATATGAATCCCTAATAATGTACAGCTCCTCCCACTTCTAGTAGTACTGTGAGATGCTACTTAGAAACATAAGTTTAAAAAACTGAGAGTGAGTGAAAAAAGTATATTATTGAAGATACACTGTAAAATTTGTAGACTTTAATACATTATATTGCAAACCCTACCTCACACAGTCATTTATTTTTGTTTTTGAAAAAAAAAAGAAGTAAAGTGGGTCCTTTTTCTTTAAATTATTGGTGCCACTGGTATTTTGGAAGTGTAGTCTGGTTTACTGTGTTATAGATAGCTTCAAAATCATGTTGGGGGGTCAAAAATTGTGTGCAGTTGTAAATTAAGCTTAAAAACAGGAAAATACCTCCAAAAATAAGCATGTTGCATAAAAGGGTAAATCATGCCGGAAAATAGAAATTTTCCTCCAAAATAGTTACAGTTGAGAGGCCCAGTGGCCTACACAGTAGGTTGTGAAAGACAGTAATATTTTCTCTCTCCTCCTTAACGATATTATCTCAAGGTGGCCAAGCTGCTTAAACACAAGTATAGTGTAATTCAATCCATTTTGACAAAAATGTGAGATTTTGGATGGCAACTGAGGAATCACTTCCGAAGAAAAAAAAGCAAAAAAAAAAAAACACTCTACAAGCTGTTATAAATGTTAAAAATATCAAAATGGAAAAACCAGGATCCAACCAAGAGACACACTGAGGCACAATAAGCACTTATTGTGCCTCAGTGTGTCTCTTGGTTGGATCCTGTTTTTTTCCATTTTGAAGTTACTAGTTTGTCTTTTCCAAATGTTAAAAATATGTTTTGCTTTAATATGTCACCTAAATATCAGCAACCCCCCTAAAATGTAGTGTCGTTTTTTTCCAAAATGCAAAATAGTTCAGTCAGCTGAGCCCATAATAAAGTGAATCACAGAAATCTATACCTTGAACATTATTTGGCCTCATTCATTCACTTCCAATATAGTTACAGCATGTTGCTGCACAGCAGTCAGTGTCATAAAGAAGTCTAAATCTGATTAACAGGCTGCAGTAAGATATTTCCATGAATTATGTAAACATATTCTTGCTGTTCTTATAAATATTGGAATTAGGAGGACACAGTAGTGTGTGCATTCATCTTGAAATACAGGTCATTAAAACCTTATCTAATACTCTGGTGCATTACTTGTGGGATACAGCTGACTTTTGATATTTGTGCAGCAGTAGCATATTTAGGATGGGGTGAAGGGGCAGCTGACCCTGGTGCAAAATGTAAGGGGCAAGCTTGACTCATTATGATTGCTCTTTAGTAATAGTGCTTCCTGGCTTTTAAATTGCAATATTGCATTTACGAAGCTGACTGCTGTAGTATCCCATGTGTGCTCTAAACTGTAGCAACTATTATTTTATCCACTTTCATTGCTTAATTAGAAGAAGTGATGCACAGCACAGGATGTTTTCTATATTCATGTACATTGCTTCAGACATTTCTGTAACAGTGTGGCTTAAATAGTCTTTTCCAAACAAGTTTATTTTCGGTTCCCCTCACTGAATCAATACATTTCACTGCTTAGCACTCAGTGTACTTTGTAGAAGTGGTTATGCATGCCTACAGTTAGCTTATGTACAGGACAATCTCTGCGTATCAGAACATGGAATATAGTCAGACTATCAGGTCCCTGACCTGTACCTTGTCAACCTACCTGCTGAGCACATTTCTAGTGCATACCCAGCCTTGAACAAACATCATTCTGTTTCATCTACATTTCGTATGCCATCCTTCCATTCTCCACCAACAGACATTCGTTGTTACTGGCTTAATTACTTCACTTCAGCAGCCTCAACATTTAACTGGCTAGAAGAGTTAGCAGGCATCCTTTACTTAACCATTTCAAAGCCTAACTGCACTTCACTAATCCAGTTTCTTTGCCTCCTGGATTGGCTCCTTACAAATTGCATGCACAAACTGAATGAAGGGAAACAACGATGCCAAAACAACTCACAAACCTAAAAGACATCACTGCAGATCACTTCCTGCACACCGTCTCTGCTGATATCTAGCACTATTACTCTAGTCCCAATGCTTTCGTTCACACACTACCATCACTCAGACCATCAGTCATGTCTTTCTTCCAATTCATATAGCTATATTCATCACTAGATACAATCCTTAGGCCCACACTAGACCCAAGGGAACAATGATGGACCAGATTACAAAGAAGATCACTTCTCTGCCTTTGTGGGCCCAACAAGATAATGAGGACATGGAAACAATAGCACCAGACTCCATATAGACTCCCTGGCTAGTTTGTAGTCTTTGGTTCACGGTACTCTTTACACAGTGTTTTCATTGTTCTCTGACTGAGCAAGTGAATGATGCATTACCCTTTCATCTTTACAAAAAAGTCCTTCACTTTTGTACATCAGTTGTTTAGCACCTTGTCAATATATATAGGCTTAGCTGGAACAGATATGCGTGACTTAAGATTTCTTAAGCTACTAGACATTGCTGTGGAGTACAGGGATAAAGTCCTAACTATGACCCAGGTGACTAGGGTTTGATTAGCATCTCAGGCTCTGGCAGGGAGAGAGGGGTGAGCTCATCCTGGGAGGGAGGGCATTCACTGATGATGCTCCCTAAGGGGAGGTGAGGTCCAATAAGGGGAGTGGCCCCTTTGCCATTAATAAATGAATGTAGGAGAGGAGTGGGGAAAAATGGGTAGGGCATAAACCCCCACCCCCAAACAAAATGTGGATGGTCAAGATCCTCAGGATGCCCTTGGGTAGTACAATTGGCTCCAGCAGATATGGAGTAAATCCAGGGAGTTAGCAGTAGCTGATAGACCCAGTGTTGATGTGAGTCACTGGGTATGCAGTGCCATCAGGATGATGTAGGGGAGCCAAAAAAAAGTTTTCTTAATCTACATACCACTGTTGTTCCTTTTTATTTGTATTTTATCAGGCCACTGGAAGTGTCCTTGACATGTCATAGATCTGTTCCCTCGTTCCGAGAATGGATGATCCCTGCCTCTTGTAAAACCTGAGGCCCATCTTCCTGCTTCTCATTACACCTAAATTCCGGGAGAAACTGTCAAACACCAGTTTGTGGTCAACGCTACCATGTATAGGTTATTGTTTCTGATTTTAATACGTTGATGAGCCAGATGTTATCTATTTCCATTACAACCTAAAATTTAATGTGCTGCTCAGAATTGTCAAGCATCTTATCACTGGTTCAATCTTTGTCGATCTAACTGAAGCTTTTGGTTCTGCTGGCCACAGATAATTAGTGTATAAACTAGGGTACGTTACTGCAAAATGAAAACCACAAATGGTTTCTAAATAACCTCAGGGACTGGCTTGTTATAGTCCACATTATCCAGCTGCCTTTCTTCACAACTAAATCCCTTGCTCTTTAGACATTTATAAATAATCTAACATGTAACAGCAAGCATTTCAATATACTTGTATGTTAATGATGCGGACTGGCCAGCTATCTATCCTTCCTTGCTGAAGCACATTCTGTAAAAGTTATGAGTAGAACTGTTTCAAGTCTATATCACTTCACGTGGGGGACTTCTCCATGTGGATATACAATAACAAGACAAAAGTAATGATCTTTTGAACATACTTTAGTGTCAAAGACCATGTAGCTATTCATATGTTGCAGTCATTGGATGGTCACCAGTTTAACAAGTAGACTGCATTAAATATCCGAGCATCTGCTTTAAGTGTCATTTCCATTTTTAAAATCCACACTGTATATGTATCAAAAGATATACTAAAACAACTCATGCAGTCTGGTAAGCCTCTAAGGGTTATGATTCTGAAAGCAAGAAAAATCCAAGGATAAGGAACACACTTGCCCTACTATGATTATTTCACATTCATTGAAGCTTTTGCCGCAAATGAGAAATGCAGTATCTTCCAAGCACTTTGGAACAAGACAGCCTGATTTACCCTTTTTTGCACAAGGACATATACTTTTGCTTGCTGTGTAACTTTGTCATGGTTATCTCCCAAGACTAGATCAAGCTGTAGTGTTGGCAGCCAGGTTTACAAAGACCTGATCACTGATTGCAGAGTATAGAATTCAACTAAAGGAGCATACAGCTGACCCAAGATGCCAGTGCTAATGGTGCTGTATCACCACTAATGAATGCAGAACCCACTCCTCAACAGGGGATACATTTTTCTCCTACAGGATTGGAATCACTTGGAATGCTTTTGCTCACCCATACAAGGAAGTTTCTTAATATCTGTTCATTCGGAAAAAGCAACAAGTTCTGCTTTGTCATAATAGGAATGGGAGTTTAATGGCTTTTGAACCACTCCTGCCTCCCGATGTTTGTTTTTGTTACCCGACTCCTTGAACCAACCTAAATCCATCCATAACCCCTTTTCCCATTTTTGCACATGGGGTCAAGGTGTCACTTCAACAATGACAATCATCTATAGCCAAGGTTTACATCACCAGGTGGCTAGCTCTGCCATGGTAGTTCTTCCACACCACACACACTCACACCTATGGCCAACTTAGAGTGTCCAATCCACCCACTGCAGGTCTTTGGGAGGAAACCCATGCAAACACGGGGAGGACATACAGACTCTTCACAGAATGTACCACAACTGAGAATTGAACCAGAGGACCTCCTGCTGTGAGACAACATCACTATTCACTGTGCCACTGTGCTGCCATCTCAGTTTAAAATAATCACCTAGAAAGTTGATTCTACACTTGTTTGCACCATATGATTATGTAATAAAGTCTAGATGTAGAAAACTCTACTCAGGATTTTTCTTTTTATTTAGATGATATGTGCACATATCTGCTCTGTGAGAATACTGGTAAATCTTGCTTTACAATGACTTTACTGTGATTATACCATGCACTTCACATCTGCATAATATTATTGTCATACCTGCTTCATTTTCACATCTGTCCTCAGTCACTATACATAGTTAATCTGTTTACTCATTTGAATTGTAAAAGGTACTTTATATATTTTTTTATTCTCCATATAGTACTCCTTTATATCTCTTTCAGTAACGTCTTTCAGACCTGAATCATGACTGTAAATGGTCTGCTTGGATCAGTAAACCTGAGGAAAAAAAGAAAAAAGACAAGCCAGATTTTATTTTAACAGTAAAACTAAACTGTCTGACATTGCCATGAAGCACATAACCGAAACCTGTTTTTCAAGATACCAGCGGTATCAAAGTATTCCTGTTTCTAAGCACGCTCCATTAGATGAAATAATCACCGAGTTTTCAAAGGACTTTCTGACTGCTTACACTGTATCTCGCAGCTTCAGAAAAGACTCATTTATGACAAGTTTTGCTTGGCCTTTTACCTGCTTTGTGAAAAGTTCATGATTTGCATATTGCATTCTGCCTTGCCTTGGATGAAATACCATGATTTGAGGTCTGGGCTTTCCAATATATGCTATGTCCATTTGCAAATTGTTTAGTGAGATTCCGTTATATTCACTCTCTTAATTTATATGTGTTTTTTTCCACTATGAAATAGAATCCAGAGCTCTGTAAAGAAGACACTTTATAAAGCATTTGAAAAGGGGAAGACAGTTTTTTTTTGTTGCCATGAACAAAGTGATACTTATGAACAGACTAAGAATCAACATTTTGAAGTCCATTGAAAATGATAAAATATGATAAAATATGTACCAGGGCACATAAGAATAGTCCATTCCACAGGTTTTGTTTCTAATGAAATTTAATTACTCTTGATTGATGAAATTTCTTTCCAAGGGTAAAACCTGAGGTATTGAACACGTTAAATATTAAGGAGTACCCACCATACCCCACATCCTTCGCATGGATTATTCCTATTTCGCTCTGGGGAGTTTGTTGTGTTTAATTTTTTTTTCACATTTGTAGATGCTGTTATTGAGTTAGGTCCATTGTCAGTAACAATGGTGATGCTCAGTAATTTGAATTTTTAAGTGCAGGTGCTCTCATAGTGTTTTGTTTTCCACAGAGGCTTCCATAATTATGAAGAAATTTGTGTGAAGTCACATATACTTATTTTGTTCACTGTGGTCACCAGCAAACGTGACAGTTGAAGATGTCTGACATATTTTTATTAGTTTTTTTTTTGACTGTCTAGTTAAGTGGCTTTTAATATTTCTGAATGAAGGTCAGATTGAGATGAAGCCTTGACCTTCTGTCTTTGTTAGGATGCACTAGTGAATGTTCTAGTAAGGATTAGACTGAGGTACACACCCGCTAGAATTTTCAGTAGTGCCTGGTACTGACTCACTTTGTTGTATTACATCACCCTGTGGTATAATAAGGAATAAGGCATGGAGGGCACTATTGTAATATATCTGACCATTGTGAGTATGTAAGAGTCTAAGTCTTGTGGAAGCTTCCACCATTCCACATTTGCCATTATGCTCAAATAACATAGCACTGGATTGCCTTCTTATAATTGTGAAATGGGTTATTGTTTTGTATCTTTAAACATATTAATTTCATTTGGCCATTTTGTGTTAGGATAAAGGTACACAAAGTCAGTTAGGGTGAAGCATGCTAACTATGCATTTCATGATTCAACATATGTGCTCTACTTATAACACAGTGAAATGTGTTGCCATGCCATAGTGTTTTACCTAGGAAGAGATTAGTACACTTATAAACAAGTCTGAGGAATAAAAACTAGTACACTGAGAAAAGTAAATGCATGACTAGGAATGCTCTGACTCATTTGCACCATTAATGCTGTGAATGGGGGGTATCATATTTCCATGCCACTGGTGATATAGCTCACAAGAGTCATGAGAGATTAGTTAAAAAGTCCAAAACAGATTTGAATTGGTACTCTCTAATTAGGCTGAATAGTACCTCTCAGCCTCTTAGCACACAAAATTTGGACATGGCTTAAAATAATGGGGGGATAATCCCCCCAGAATAGGGACAGATTTTAAATATTGCTATTATAAACATAACAAGTTGCTAGAAAAACAGAATTTGTGTTACCTGTTATTTTCTGAAGGATATGAAGTCTGAAATGCAATTGTGTCATTATTTTGTGATGTAAATCCTCAGTGATTTGTCACAAATGCACAAATTTTCTGAGGAACAGACTAAAAATATGAGGCAAAAATATGGGCATTCTGTGAAAACTCTGGACAGCTGAGAGGAATAGGCTGAATGCCTAAAGACCTACTGTCAATTGACTGAAACCAAATGACTAAAAAATATTGCACTAAAAGTTCACTACAATATAAATGTTACAAACCAGTACAAATATTTAAACATTTTCTTTGTATGGGGTAAATATACTGCAATGCCCCATGTGGTGGACTGTACCTCCTGTACAATCCTTTCTAACATATCCTCAATCTAAGGCCAAATGACTTTTGTAAATGAAAAAAAAAACTTTCATTTCTGTGCAGAACCACATATTTCTCTTTCTTCCTCTAATGTTTTGTGACCTCAGCATATATTTTTATGGTAGGGGGTGGGGTGCCTCCCTATGAAACACAGTTTCAGTCAGATGCTTTTTAGCCATTTAACTTCAGTTAAACAACAGTCACATTTTTGGCCTTTCAGTCTGATTCAATATTGTCACCTGTGGCATTTTAAATTTTTAACACACTTTTGCTTTTAACAATCCTTCTGAGAATAGCACACTTAGTATTAATTCTAAATTTATCAGCACTAAAGTGGTACACCACACAAACATTCTGTGGTATGACTAATTCATTATATTAGTTGTGTTTAGTCACTAATTTTCTCCTGGTGCCTTCTTGGTAAACATATCAGTGAACTTGAAGGTCCAGAGTTAAAGGTTCTGTTCCTTGTTTCCATGCCTTTTTCATTCCATTGTAACTGGGTGGGCCATTTATTCATACATACACTGTGTGGCCTGACTTTGTTTTATTTAAAAGACCCCAAAATACTGTGACAGAACTCCATCAGCTTCTAACCAACTGTCAACACACTGACCCCAGCCTCTTTGTAGGGAACCAGAGTAAGAATGAATACAAAATTACAAACAGTTTGTATAATGTTGTATCGCTGCACTGGCTTGACCATTAGATTTGTTGGTCATTGCACAAATCTGAGTTGTTATTATGACAAATAGATGGTAGACTCCCTTCCTTTCTGCAGTCATGGCTGTTTGACTTCTTCATGACATTTTATTTTATTTTTGCTCAAAAAACATTGTTGGCTCCTTGCTATTTTAAATAATACTCCATTTATGAATATTATATCAGCAGTGTTGTCCCCATGGTACACCTTCATAAGGTGCTGACTGTGCCCCAGCTGACCTATGTTTACTTAGTGGTCAAGGTTCCTAAGCAGACAGGTGGGTGTTAAGTAGACAGTGGTCCTTGCCCATGCTGGGGGGGAGTTGTGGCAATGTCTTGCTGTATGAGATTCATGTGTTGGAGGAGGGTAACTCAGCACCTTTCTGCACAGACAGCACACTGGCTCTGTCAAGTATTGCCTCACTCTGTAGCTGGTATGGGTATCTGGAAACACATAACTAATTCAGCACTGTAGAGCCCCTGCTTCAGCACTGGTGATGCACAGCTACTACATGGATAAAGCAAGGCTATTATAAAAATACCTAGCCTGCCAAGCTGATGGCTCCTCCAGCAACCAGTTTTGTCCCCTCCACTGGCTTATAAAATGAGAGGTGTGTGAGTAGCTTTACTGCTGGAGAGAGGGGAACCCACAAATAGTGAGGTGTGGGGTA
Source organism: Protopterus annectens (assembly GCF_019279795.1). Taxonomy (NCBI): domain Eukaryota; kingdom Metazoa; phylum Chordata; order Ceratodontiformes; family Protopteridae; genus Protopterus; species Protopterus annectens. The sequence continues at coordinate 106,987,212 of NC_056746.1, read as the reverse complement.
ATGCAAAGGCGAATTAGCTATGAGGTGGAGGTGTTTTGATGATGAACAGGCTGTTGAAGAAAACAAGTTAAAAACATTAACTTGGGTATAGAGCTAACTCCCTTGTAATACATAAGGTGATCTGATTATGCTCCAGATTTGAGTGAACTGGCCTTACAGCAAAGCTCATATGTTAGGAAGTAGGGTAGCTTTCACTGCCATGTGGGTGGCAGTCACCACTAAGGGTAGCTTTCACTGCCATGCAGGTGGCAGTCATGACTAAGAGTAGCTTTCACTGCCGTGTGGGTGGCAGTCATGACTAAGGGTAGTTTTCACTGCTGTGCAGGTGGCAGTCACCACTAAGGGTAGCTTTCACTGCCGTGCAGGTGTCAGCCACCACTAAGGGTAGCTTTCACTGCTGTGCAAGTGGCAGTCAACACTAAGGGTAGCTTTCACTGCCGTGCAGGTGACAGTCAACACTAAGGATAGCTTTCACTGCCGTGCAGGTGGCAGTCACCACTAAGGGTAGCTTTCACTGCTGTGCAAGTGTCAGTCACCACTAAGGGTAGCTTTCACTACCATGCAAGTGGCAGTCACCCCTAAAGGAAGCTTTCACTGCCATGCAGATGGCAGCCACCATTAAGGGTAGCTTTCACTGGCATGAAGGTGGCAGTCACCACTAAGGTTAGCTTTCACTGCCATGCGGGTGACAGTCATCAGAGTACTGCAATAAAAATAACCATCAGCTTTAAAAGCTGTAATTCACCTCACCCCGCCATACAAATGACAGACAGTAACTAAATGGACCTTAAACTGAGTAACAGCTTTGCTGTTAGACAGTTTGCACTGCAAAAATTTTTTACAGCTAGTAATACAGTGGGGCAGTTAAAATTTCCCATGCATTACAAAGAAGCTATGAGTAAGTTAATTCAAAATGGATTTAAGAAATTTACCTCTTGAGTTTCACCCTCAATGTAAATTTCTTGAATCCATTTCTCATAAGTTTCAACTTGGCTATTATCAGAGAGATAACCATAATCTTCTGTATATGACCCTGCATCGTAAGGTTCCATGAGGTCTGTAATGCATGTCATACGCATTAGTCACTATGTAATACACATTAGTCACATTAAAACTCCTACCTCTGTTACACTAAAATAATAATAAGAAAACTAAATAGCCAATACATAAACATGCACACTGTCTATGGGATTTACTAAATCTATTAACAGGTTATTATGATTATTGGAGGGGGTGAAAAACACTTATGTTAAGCCTAAATGACTGATTGATTGTATATTATGACTATCAACAAAGTTGAATTATGCTGAGTAACTCACTTACTCTTAGTATGTTTTCTGAATCCAACTGGAAAAATGTAAATAAACAATTGCATTCATTTGTCAATATCTACACTTTCAGCTACTATTCCATATATACTCATACAAGCTGAAACATTTAAGACAAAAAAAGCTGACCTTAAAAAAACAGGTTTGACATGCATTGTTCATAGAGCAAATAAAGGCAGAGTCTAGTGTTGAGTAAAAATAGAAACATCTGCAGGAGAAAAACTACCCTGATGATAAAAACATCTGCTCTTAATGATTAAAGATGCTGTTGCTACATTTTATCACATTATTGATTATGAAGAAAGAGAACTAAAGGTCAGAGTAATGCATTTTAATTTGCTGCTGTAATTCACTGCTACACATATTAACTTAGATTGTTATAATGACCTCAGTAATGTATTTCAATTTGCTGTTGTCATTAATGGCCATCCTTACCCCAAATGCTCTAATGGCCATAGTAATTTATTTCAATTTGCTACCGTCTTTGACAGACACACAAACCCATCTTGATCACTGTAATTATAAAAAAAGAAAAGAAAAAAAACCCACTTCATATAGTTACAGAATGCTGACTAGCTAGCCATGTCATACTACCACATGAAAAGGAGGGATTAAATGAGGTACTGTTATAGATAAAGTTGCTAACTGCAGAATGAACAAATTAATGAATTATTGTACTGCAAGCTTTGTCAGCTTAACTCAAAGTAACACACTCATTTTTACACTTACACTTGTACATGGGGCAATGTATTTTAATGAATTTTTGGTCTCAGAAATTGCCCTTGCCTTTCAAATAAGGTACATTTGTACACATGTATAGATGGAAGTTGAACAGTCCTGGGCAGGCTTGTGCTTCCTGAGTTGTAGTACCTGGCCTTCCCAAGGGTATAGTGGGACTCTGTTAATATCCTTCCCATGGAGTAGGTCAGCCATTATTTGCAGCTCATTTCCATCCCTCCCTTGCCAGTTTATTCAGGGCCTTGGTCACTAACTGACGCCAGCCTATTTCAGGGTCTTGGCAACTAACTGATGCCAGTCTATTCAGTCTTGGTCACTAACTGAACCTAGGTCATCTGGGACATGGGTAACACATAATAATGCAGGCTACCCAGATGGCAGAGTCTCACTGTAATATTTTATCTGCCCTGCTACATTAACAAATACAAGACATTTTTACATCTTCTGCAAATGACAATTTATTATAAGGAGAAATTAAAATTGTTTATCCTATGCGTGAAGTCATGCTGTGGTATTTAGCCCAAAGAAACTTTTGATGTGGCTCTAAAAAGTGACAACTACTTTATTTATAAGTGTTTATGAGATGTTCTAAAAAATGTGATATCATTTTGTTATAAAATGGAATATATGGAGGACAGTATTTAAAGCAGGATGGTCAAATAACAAATGAGTTGTAGAGAGCTATGGCTGTGGGATCAGGATTTTTTTGAATGGTAGAAGAAGTCTATAAAGTGTCTAAAGTATTTCCTGTGGTTAATAATGTGGTATGAAATGAATAAGATGATGGTTGGAATTAAACAAGGATATATTTTGTTTATGTATTAATACAGGGGGGTAAGGAGTGTGAGAAAAAGTGAAGCAGAATGTTTTTGTTTCTGGTAATGTTTACTGATGCAGATGATGCAATGTTGTACATCAGAAAACGAAGATGTAGAGATGCTTATCGATATGCAAAGTTTGGGGGATTATATCTGGGATTTCTGTAAAGTGTAAGGGCTTTAGTTTGCATAAGAGAGTGAATCTTACAGAATTTTCTGAAAATAATTGAGTTATTAGGTGTCACCACAGTAGATAAGGAGTGGATAAGGATAGTCAGGAAAATGAAGGATCCGGAAGCATTTTGGGGATTTAAGAAAAAAAGGCTTATATGATATAAACTGTTTTGTTAGGAAGTGGATTATACCGAACATATTTCTGCATGTTTCCAGAGGATTTGGAAAGAGAATTATTTTCTTTTTTTGCTGAAGGTAACTTGGATGCTCTCCTTGGTTCATGTGACCTGGTGACCTATTACTATTCTCCTGATGGCTTGTTTAACACTGGAAAGACTTGAGAAAAGAGCTGGCTTTGTTGTATAATTCTGTTGAACCTACCGGTCTGCCAAAAAGGCAGCTAGATGGTAAACTTTTACACTGAAATTCTGAAATGAATGCTTTTGTAAGACAGATGTTTCAAAGAATTGCCCATGTGGGACATAACATCCCCCAATTCCCCTGCTACCATATATGTACCAAGTCTGAGATTGCACTACAGCAAAAACAGGAAACAGTCTGATCTCTGTATACACAGGACTGCCTCTCTCCATCTGGAATAGTGCCATGCAGTTTCATTTTGCCTACCTGTCAGTGACACCTGTTAATTCACAGATTTTTAGGAAATTTATTCTGATCTTTGGATTCACACTTCAGTTGTGGGGTGCTTTTTTCTGATTTTATTACCATGTACTCTGTGTTGAAATTGATGTAACTGAGGTTGCATTGCTGTTCTTCATATAGAAAAAAGAATGCATGCAGAAGTGAGGACAGCTAGTGCAATAATGCATGCACAAGTGATTAATGTCAGTGCAAAAATGCATGCACAAGTGAGGAGAGAGAGTGCAATAATATATGCACAAGTGAGGAGAGCCCAGTGCAATAATGCATGCACAAGTGAGGAGAGCCAGTGCAATAGTGCATGCACAAGTGAGGAGAGCCAGTGCAATATTTGTTTTTACTTTTGCAACATTGTGAATTTAGTAGCTTCCTGTGTAAATGTATATGCATACATAGTCTTAATTGTCAGCAGGTTTACTTTATATAGTTTTATACTGAAACATGATCCTATAAAGCCACGGTGGTGCAGCGGTTAGCGTTGTCGCCTCACAGCAAGAGGTTCTCCCATTTGATTCTCGACTGGAGCGCCTTCTGTGTGGAGTCTGCATGTCCTCCCCGTGGTCAAATGATGTTAAAGACATGCAGGTAGGTGAGTGCATGAATGGGCATGCCTTCTTTGAAGGTTGGCTGTCAGGCTGGCAACTTGGCACCGTAAAAATCCACTGGCAATCATTAGCGGACGGGAGTTCCGCTGTGGCGACCCCTAACCGGGAAAAGCCGAAAGACTTTAAGACTGAAACATGATTATTATTTTATTGTATGCATTGTGAAGAGTTTTCAAGGCATTTGTGAAGCACATTATTATGCTACTATTAACAATAAGAATTTCGATGCCTCTGGTCGCAGCTGTTTTAAGTTCCCAGGGATAATGTGAGAAGTCTTCAGTGTGTTATAGTTCTCTGTTTTACTGATGTTCATTTTCTATGACAGTTCAGTTGTCAGAATGTGTGGGGTTTGAGTCTACTTAGAGGTGGTAAAAGGCAGAAGCTGTTCTTTTTATTTACAAAAAGTGGCTAGGGAAATATGCAGTTTAGCAAAATTTAAATCACAAAAAATAAAATTGCACACACTATGCAGAAAGAGGGTACAACTTTGTTTTGTATGCAATAGGCTATTCCTGAGATGGGGGAAACGGTGAACAATAAATCTTTCTCTCTATCATGTCTTATTTATTTGTTGATGGAGATTCAAGTTTTCAGTTTTATCCATTTATTAAGCTTTACATTTGTTTGTTTGTTTATTTGTTTATTAAACAGGGCCTGAGAGCACTTTTCAGGTATGACCTAAGTTCAGAGACCAGTGACAGAGTATCAACAGATGTGTGGATAGTCACTACAGTTTGTAGTACAAAATATTCAAATATTACAAGTGCTATATACTTAATATTCTAGTCATACAAGTACAAAACTTTGACAATAGAGGACACTTGAGAATTTAGTGGTGTGTGGTCATAGAAATGTTCCAGTGAAGTTCTTAATTTGAAATGCTATAAACCAGAATTTCTGAAACATTTACATTTATTTTCACCAAAGAGGTATTTCGTTAACTTCTTTGGAAAGTTAGAAGATGTTGCTCATTTCTCTTGTCCAGTGGTCAGTTATTTGAGCAGGTACGTGCCGTATTAAAGAATGCCTATTCTTCAGCTGCAGATTTGAAGGGGCAGGGTCTTTTCATACGTTCATAGGAGATCACTAAAATGGCTCAAAAGCCTTAACAAGCCAGCCAATATAACCATTTTTACCCTGTATAAGGCCCCAGGAGTAGGAGGATGGCATGGGTTTGTTCTCGTGCATTGAGTTAATTTACAGATTGCCCCTATCTGTAAGGGAGATAGATGTCACCCCAGGTGTGAATTTAGAATTCCCCATCCATTGATTCAGATTGGTCTTGAAGAGGGCCAGGAAGAACTCCCCCCTTCTTTGGACTAGGCTTCCTATTCACGTTAAGCAATCTCTGAGACACATATCTGTCTCTCCAACATGTTCTGTTTGGCTCATTGACTAAATTTATATCCCTAGAACAGTTGACCCTTGAACTGTTTGCCTTGCAGATACATAGCATCTCCACCAAGGCTTATTTGTGAATGCCTTATAGGTCAGGCATAGGTCACCCCTTAATAGTTGATAGGAGACAGAGTTAAGGGAAAGGGCGTTCAGACTATCCGCACAGGTCATGTTGTTTGCACTCTGTATTTTCTTTGTGAGGAACCTCTGAGGTTGCTCCAGCTGCTGTTAGTGCCTGGTGAAGTACATACTAAATGGTGCATTGTACTCGATTATTGGTCTAATGAGGGCTGCGTACAGTGGGACTATAATTTCTCTGGCTCTGGATGCCATACCTTTACTTATAAATTGCATCACTTAGAAGGACTGCCATGTGTCTTACCACTGTAGACACATGTCAGTCAAAGTTCAGGGGAGACCACTTTGTGATCTGATCTTACAACCCAGGTCTTCACACTGGGGAGGGGGGGGGTGCAGCACTCTCCTATATTTGTGAGTACCAGATCTAGGATATTAGTATATTTGTTCCTCTAGTGGGAGTGGGAACTAGCTGCTCCAGGGCATTTGAATTTACAAAGTAAAGAAATCTTTGGGCCTGCATGTTAGTGGTCATGTACGCCTCCCAATTAATGAAGGGTCAGTTAAAATCACCCATGAGTATGGCATTAGACTGGATAGTGAGGGATTCTAGTAACTTCAGGTATGATGTAGGGTTTCCTTTTTCATTGTGGGGGAACCCATAGCTAGCAAGAATATGATAATGAATTGTTCCCAAGATTAGTTGGGCACAGAGTAGCTCAAGCATGTTATATTGTTTGACCAGCCTTGAGGTAAGCTTATCCTTTCTGCTGATAGATACGCCTCTGCATTTTGCTCTTTCATGTCCAGTGGGTGACTGGTATATATGAAAGGTGTTATAGCTGTGTACTGCCATAGTGCTTTCTGTGGCTCAGAACAATGTTTCAGTAAGTGCACAGACATCAACATTCTCCAGTTTCCTGCTGAGACTCCTAGCACTGAGCAGTAACACCTTTAGCGTGTCCTGAGTAGCTTTTATTATGTTGGAAGGTTTGTCTGTTTGGCAATGCCTACAAAAGGTACTATAGGGGTGGATAATATTTTAGCCAATATCCTAAATCCTAGAGGTGACAGGGGATGAATATCCCAGGCAAAGCACCATGGCCTGTTAACCCTATACTCACAGGTTAACAAGTATTGGACCTCTTTGGAATGACACCAGTAGCTAAACCAGATGTTACAGTCTATCATTTTCTGCAGCTATTGTGGCATCATCCTTGGAGATGGTAGAACATTGTTCAATGCTGAGCTCATACCTGTCTGTGACACATATTTTGAGAACACAACCATGTCTCTCTCCTTATAGTCCTAGGAGGTACAGAGGTACATTCACGGTCATTCAAGCCACATGGCCTATGACTGAGTCATACTGGTACTTAGGGGTAAGTGACCTGAGTCCTTGCATGATCTGATGGATCTTGGCCCCTGACAGGCAACTAACTGTAACTTTCTCCTTATCCAGCTTGGTAGAGGAGCATCAGTGTGTCTCACAATGGAGTGGCCAATGATACGAATATTTAGTTGTGGACTGTTTCGCCTTATGGGCTTGGTAGCTGAGACACAATGAGATGTGGCTTTATGTGTTGTGATGGGAACTGTCTTATTTTTGTGCATACAGAGTTTCTGATGACTGCACCTATGAGGCCTTTGAGGTTTATGCAAGTTATATGTGAACACCTCTGCATATGTGGTTCTATGTGTGTGGTCCTTTATGGGTGCAGTGAGTGATGTCTGAGTCGCTCACAACCTGTTTGTTGATTTTTGTGTCTGCATGTGAGAGTCTAGCCTCCATTGTCAATTTTGTAAGTATATCTCTCAAGCACTATATTTGTCTGTTCAAGAATTAGGTGGATGCTAGTACCCACAAGACAATTGCTACATTGCCTCAGGTTGCCCATTTTCACCAAGCTGGATGCAGAGATAAAAGGAAAGTGCCCATCCATGGTTGCAGGTCCTAATGTGTACTTGCAGGGGATAGGAATGGAGGGTGTTTGTATCCAGAAGAGGGAAGGATGCTTACTTGGTGTAATTTGCAGCTAACTTAACCACTGATGTTGTCCAGTGCCCAAACCAGATGCACTCTAAGCAATGATAGTCCTGGATGCTATAATAAGGTAAGGTAGATCTAAACAGTCAAACCTAAATGTGTAAATGCTGCTTAACACAAACTAATTGCCTCATGAGTAATGCAGCTCTGATGTAAATTTCTGAGGTGTTTTTATAGGGAAATTTAAATTTCTGGTGATTGCATATATACAAGGCACCAGTAACAGCCGCTGCACAAAGAGCAACTTCAGACAAATGCAAGGCTTGTACACAATCAGAAAAAGGCAGGTTTTACACTAACTATATCCTAAGACCAATCACATAATCACACAATGAGCTTTCCACCAGCAATTTCTAGCTCAGATAGGTGAAATTGGCCCTCTAGGGATTGGGAGGGTGGCCTAATGGTTAAGGTGTTTGCCTTACAAACACAAGGTGCAGAGTTTGAGTCTCACAAAGGATAATTGTCTAGGCTTAAAATGGTTCGCAAGGACAGTTAGCTTAGTACTAATCTATGAACCTATGAACCTATAATGCCTCAACATTGTAGACTTTAAACCTCTTAATGTAAAATAACTGGTTTGGATCCCAAGTGTTAAAGAACCACAAACAGATGCGGAATACTAAATAAGAAACACTAGATACAATGTATTTCAGTGCAGAACAGCAGCCCTTACTGCAGTTTGAAAATGCAACTTTAAACATTAAAGAAGCACAATAAAAAGTACATAAAAATTTCACAGTATAATGAAAATAAACAATGTTTCTATATGTTTGCTTCTGTACAGGGCACTGGCATAGCCAGCCACTCTGTGAATGTGCCAAACTTATACCAGCACTGGAAATACAGAAAAATGACTACTAAACCCTCTGGTCAATAAAATGACTACACTTCGATCCCTTTTGTGTGTTTCCCAGCTTATACAGACCAGGTAAACACCTACTGCCACTAGATGAATAATCCCAGTGCTCCTAATGTAAAAACACAGTAAAAGAGTGTCTGGAGTGAATTGCTACCAGAAACAAACAAACGTAAAGGAAAACTCCACCCTAGAACTAAAAAATCTGTTTTGTTCACTCTGTGTTTCTTTCCTGACTATTTTAACACATCAAAATCACTCTAAGTGCTCTATTTGTAATTTTAGCCTTTTTTTCCAAAAGGTGGCTACCAATGGGGCTTGATCTATCAATGTGATCTTGTTCTCCCTCAACCCTTTCTCTTTCCCATAATGCTTTGTATGACTCATGCCAGCCTTAAGGAAGTATCTGTAAATTTCCATTTTTTTTTTCCCCCAAATTGAAACCCCTTTTTTTTCAATTTTTTTTGAGTTATAGTGAAAATACTAATATTTGTACTTGCTGTGGAGTGACCTGAGTGCTTGTGTTATGTGGATTCTAGCTCCCGACAGGCAGCTTACTGTGACCCTCTCCTTGTTCAGTCTGGTGAGCGGGGCGTCAGTGTGCCTGACTATGGAGTCACCTATTACAAGTATGTCTGGCAAGTTGTTTGGCCTTAAGGGCTGTGACTGTTTAGCACACTGACTTTGTGAACTATGTGTTGCATGTGCTATGTCTTGAGGTGGTGGTTGCTTGGGTGTCTGCTTTGGAGGCCTCTGTTGTTTTGGTAGATTTTTAATCAAGCGCCTCCAGTATGTTTTGTGTGTTTATGTGTTTGGTTTGCAGTTGTGATAGTTCTATGTGAGACTGGGTTTGTGGTGTGCGTGGTTACCTTCTCCTCCTGACTGGTCTTGCCAGTACTGAATTGAGAGAGCTCAGCCTCCAGTTTGGCTATATAGTTGCATCTCTCGCATATATTTGTATTTGTTGGGAGGAGGAGAGGGTTGTCTGTGTACATGAGGCAATTGTAACATTGCCTGAAGATTCCCAGATTCACCAGCGGAACAGGAGAGGACGCCAGCAACTGACCCTTCGACGTGCTAGAAATAGTGAAAAAGATTGCTGTGTAACTGACTCAGAAAGGATCTATAGGGAAATGGGTACTCAACAGAATTTAGGTGAATGAAGTACTTTTGTTTGTTTAAGAGTGCTTTACCTGTATACAAAATGCTTTAGGAGCAAGTGCTGAGCTTTTCAGATAGAGTATAGGCTGTTTAGATTGCAAGTAGAACAGTTCTAAGGGAAAAATTGAAGAGCAGACTTGGCGGAGCCAGAAAAAGTTTAACCAAGTTTAACCTTGTTTAACCGGCGCTGCACTATGCGCACGACAGTGCAAAGCCGTGCAAACGCAGATTTTAAGCAGTGAACTACAAAACAGCTAGGAATGGTCCCAAACAACCAATTACTAACAGCTTCTTGTGCTGAGGTCACTTCCCCCAAGGACAGGTAGGCTGCTCAAGGCTCCCCACTCCCACTGGTAAGCAAAGAAACTTCCTTCTATCCAAGTAAGGTAATGGACAACACAGGAACTACACCACAGCCCAGAATACAGCAATGCCTGTATACTGGTCTAAACTAGTCGAGAAAGGCGGGAAAACAAGGATTATTTTTTTGTTTTTTTTGCAGAAATACACAGAAAATGCAGAGACGGTGATAAATTAGTTACACAGGCTAGCAGACTTTAGTGGGCAGCCTCCACAGTTCAATTAAACAAACAAATAAGCAAACTTTCGACTAAATTCGAGTAAATGTAACTTTAAGTGCAGATTTTAAAATAAATGCAGTAATCAGTAAAAAAAAAAACAGTTCAGGCTAGTTCAAAGTAAGCAGCAGAAGCTATTTTCAGTGAAAAAAAGCAAAGATACTTAAATCCAGAAGGTAGTCACTTTTTCGAGTTCCTTGCTGCTAGGACCACTCTGTACACCCACGTGGAGCTTGTCTGAGCAGTATAGCCAGAAAAAAACACCCAGAGGCGGATTTTAAGCAGTGAACTACAAAAGAGCTAGGAATGGTCCCAAACAACCAATTACTAACAGCTTCTTGTGCTGAGGTCACTTCCCCCAAGGACAGGTAGGCTGCTCAAGGCTCCCCACTCCCACTGGTGAGCAAAGAAACTTCCTTCTATCCAAGTAAGGTAACGGACAACACAGGAACTACACCACAGCCCAGAATACAGCAATGCCTGTATACTGGTCTAAACTAGTCGAGAAAGGCGGGAAAACAATAAGAAACACTAGATGCAATGTATTTCAGTGCAGAACAGCAGCCCTTACTGCAGTTTGAAAATGCAACTTTAAACATTAAAGAAGCACAAAAAATAATAAAAAGTAAATTAAAATTTCACAGTATAATGACAATAAACAATGTTTCTATATGTTTGCTTCTGTACAGGGCACTGGCATAGCCAGCCACTCTGTGAATGTGCCAAACTTATACCAGCACTGGAAATACAGAAAAATGACTACTAAACCCTCTGGTCAATAAAATAACTACACTTCGATCCCTTTTGTGTGTTTCCCAGCTTATACAGACCAGGTAAACACCTACTGCCACTAGATGTATAATCCCAGTGCTCCTAATGTAAAAATACAGTAAAAGAGTGTCTGGAGTGAATTGCTACCAGAAACAAACAAACAAACGTAAAGGAAAACTCCACCCTAAAACTAAAAAATCTGTTTTGTTCACTCTGTGTTTCTTTCCTGACTATTTTAACACATCAAACGAGTTGAAAAAACCAATGAAACTCACTGAAAACACAAACGGAACACCACTGCAGCCAGAACAATGTAAAAGAAAAGAAACGCAATTTATTTAAAGACCAAAACAGCGTTTTCGCTTCCAGAAAGCCAGAAGCTTCATCAGCAGTTAAAAGGATTAAAACCTAATGCATTTAAAACAAAGTAACTGGCGCTTGTTGACGACATCACCACAAGCGCCACACCGTTGCTTAAAGGGGCAACGATGAAACTTAAAAGGGCAACAATAACAAGGGGAGCGGATGAGTACAAATACAAAGTATGCCCTATAAAATTTATGTAAAAGAATTAAAACATTCTAAAATGAAGTGTAAAGCTAAAAAGCTGTATATAGTGAATATCAATAGGCGAGAACAAATAAATGTACTACTGCATCGGGTCACCTAACAGGAGCAAGCGATATAAAACAAGCTACATGCCAAAGGAAAATCAATATATTAAGATTGCTATTACTTTAAACTATAGATGGAATAGAACCCTGAATGGGCTTAACCCTAGCAAAGCAATGTATACAACAAATTTACTGTTCTTAGAATTGACCAGTGGGATAAGTTGGTACGCCACCAAAAATGTTATCTAAGGTAGCTCTTATATTTAAGAATTGCAGCAATGTTACAGTTTTCATTTAGCCCAGGAAATGAAAAGGCGTCCAGTTGGAGTTGCCATTCGAGCTCACGAGTCTCGACAATGAGAGATTGTGGGCCACCTCTGATATCCATGCTGATATGATCAATGCCCATGAACAGGAAGCTGTGGCCGCTGTTGTTAAGAATATGTTTTGACAACGCGTTGTCGCTTTTCTTATTGTTAATAGCGTAGATGTGTTGGTATATACGGTCACAGAAGCGTCTATCCATTTTACCAACATAGAAAGCTGCGCAGCATTGGCAAAATGCTACGTATACTATGGCCTTCGTTTTACAATTAATTTTGTGATTGATGAAATATTTCCTCTCCCCAATAATAAAAGAGTTACCAACTCGCAGGTATCTGCACCATTTGCAACACCCACAAGTAGATGTACCCTTTATTCTCGTCAAGTGTTCACATTTCGTGTTCCTCTGTAAAATGTCTTTAAGGTTATTACCCCTCCTGTAAGTGAAGATAGGAGATAAACCTAACCTATCGTGTAACCCTGAATTCATGATAAAAAAACAGTTCTTCCTCATAATGGAGCAAATATGCCTTGAGTTTGTGTTGAAGGCAGTAATGAAACTGGCCGAGAAGTCAGGGTCCTTTTTGGTGTCCACAACAATAGGAACCTGCCCAAAAGATGGATCCAAAGGCAATGGATCCAATGTGTCTAATGGTCTTCCACTTGGCGAGGAGGGAGATCTAGAGGAGAAAAGAGGTGTAAGAAAACCCTCCAAACGTTTAGAGGAGACTTCCACAGTCAAATCAATGACCAAGTCTACCGGGTATCCTCTATTTAAGAAGAAATCTTTAAGTAAGGCACATTCTTTTTTGAAGGCTTCATCGGTGCTGCACATATGGGCTGCCCTCACTAGTTGTCCCTTCACAATTGACCGCTTCTGTTTCCAGGGGTGACAACTTGAAAAATGCAGGAAGGAATTGCAGTAGGTAGTTTTCCTAAAAATGGACGAACAGAAATTATTGTTGAAATTGTCCTTTACCAGTTGTACATCCAAATAGTCGATGACAGAGGAAGAGAAATGGTATGTGAATCTTAAAAATTCAGTTGTGGAATTCATATATGAAATGAGTTCCACAGCTTCCTCTTCACCTCCTTCAAAAAGGATGAAAATGTTGTCCAAGAATCGTGTGTAGATTTTTGAACAACTGAGAAAAATAGGAGAATTAAATAGGAAAAATTTCTCCCAGTAGGCTACAAATAGATTCGCAACACAACTGCCACACGGGGAACCCATTGCAATTCCTTTCTTTTGCAAGAAGCATTGGTTGTTGAAAATAAAGAAATTAGAGGATAAGACAATGTCAAGCAAGACAGTGACAATATGAATGTCATTACTGGGAGCCCCAAGCTCCCGAAGCATGAGTTCAATCCATTCAACCGCTTCTACGTGAGGGATGGAGGTGTACAAATCCACCACATCTATAGTCAGGAAATTGAGATCAGCGTTGAATTGCACATCATTAATCAAGTTAAGGAACGCCCAAGAGTCTTTACAAATCTGCGGAATAGATTTCAAATATCTACCAATGATGTTATCAATAATACGGGCACAGGGGTGCGTGATAGAACTTCTTCCGTCAACTAGTGCCCGCATAGGTGGATCTGAAAGGCTTTTGTGAATTTTGGGGATCCCAAACATGACTGGTACTTTAGGCATAGTGATGTCAACAAAGTTGTAAGTATCAATGTCAATTCTGCCTTCCAGGAAAAGATCCCTGAAATACCCTCTAATTCTTTTATATGCAGTGGACAGCTCGTTCAAGGATGAAGTGGCATAGGCAGGAGAATCGAGTGCCCTCAGCATTCTCCTGGTGTAATCTTCCTTGTCGAAGATAACCAAACCACCTCCCTTATCTGGTTTAATGACTCTGACAGCTTTATCGCAGAGATTGTTCAAGCTTGCGACTTGATCCTGGGATATATTCCTTGTTGATCTTAAGTTGCGATTGTGGAAAAACAAGTGTCTCAGGTCAAGTTCACAGGCACTTTCAAAGGTATGAAGACCAGGGTGTAAAGGAGGGTTAAATGAACTAGTTAACTTCAATTTGTTGTCCAGTGCAGAAGATTCACTATTGAAAAAAACTTTCAAGTTTAATTTCCGCACATAAAATTTGAGATCCACCAATGTTTTAGCTAATTTGAATTGGTGGTCGGGTACAAAATTTAACCCTTTTGCCAAAAGTTCAACCAGTTCTTGGTCAATAAAAGTATTAGAGAAATTATAAATGTGGAAGTCGCCTTTAAGATTAGAAATGACATGAGGCAGGTTGTCATAACCAGAACAGCAGACTGTTTGGGGTGGAATTTCATCAATTAATTCCACTTCTTGTACCTCTGATTCCGGTTGCCCTTCTTCCCTAAAAAAGGCCTCTGTTGATTATTGTAATTGTGAGCTTTATTTTGGTTTTTAAGCCTATTGCTTCTTCTAGGCCCTTGCACCGGGCTAACCGGACTATTAGTGTCTGTGATGTCCTCATCACAGGGGGGCTCTTCCAGCATTTCGTTATCACATCTGTTATGTGCTGGGCCATCCCTTTCTGCATAGATATTTTGTCTAGTGACCTTTTTTACCAGATTCGGGTACGCACAGTGTGTCTGGTAAGCCAACCTGTCTCTTGTTAACTTTTTGCCCTTGTTAACTTTAAGTTTGGACAGTAGAGCATCAATGCTGGTAAAAATACGGCCATAGTCATATTTATACCTAACAAAGTTAATATCAACTTTAATTGCATTGTCCAAGTTGGATGTTTCTTCCAATAAAATTGTAATTTGTTTGGAATAATTTTTGATCATTAATTCTAGGAGTTCTGCGCCTTGTCTGTTGAACAGAGACTCCAATTCGGATACAAAAGCAGCATCCGAAAAAAGGCCAGTAGGAGAAAAAGAACTCCTTAATCCTTTAGGAATAACAGCTTCAGCCAAACATTGTTTAAAGTATGCAACTTCTAATTGCAATTTTTTCAGTTTCAGTAGTTTACCATCTAGAAATCTCAGCTTCTCTGCTATGTTATCAGAAATGTTACCTGAGTCAGATGGGTCCGTCACCGATGGCCCTGCTCCAGAAAAATCACCAAAAGAGAGAGGTGCTAAGTTGTTGGCCCATTCGGACAATGAGGGCACATCAATGAGTGGTCCGTGACCCGAAATCTGTTGACTGCTAGGCATAGCAGGTAGCTGTCTAGGCGCTGGATTCGTAGAATTGCTGCCATTTCCTGCAGGAATGGAAGGTAAAACAGCATTGTTAGCAAGCAGGTTGCCCTCCGAAATTCTCGACCCTTGCGAAATCGACTGGGCAGGTTGTTGACCAGCTGGAATGAATGATGCATTGGAACCAAGTGAATTATGTTGCAGGTCAGTTTGTGTAAAGACCCGACTAGTTCCATGGTCTCCGCTCCACCTTTCAATGTTGTCAAGTCTTAGGTTGATGCAATCTAAGCGTTGAGAAAGTGCTGCCAACAGCCCTTTCATGTTTGTTTGATCATTAGAGTTCTAAACTAGTCGAGAAAGGCGGGAAAACAATAAGAAACACTAGATGCAATGTATTTCAGTGCAGAACAGCAGCCCTTACTGCAGTTTGAAAATGCAACTTTAAACATTAAAGAAACACAAAAAATAATAAAAAGTAAATTAAAATGTCACAGTATAATGACAATAAACAATGTTTCTATATGTTTGCTTCTGTACAGGGCACTGGCATAGCCAGCCACTCTGTGAATGTGCCAAACTTATACCAGCACTGGAAATACAGAAAAATGACTACTAAACCCTCTGGTCAATAAAATAACTACACTTTGATCCCTTTTGTGTGTTTCCCAGCTTATACAGACCAGGTAAACACCTACTGCCACTAGATGTATAATCCCAGTGCTCCTAATGTAAAAACACAGTAAAAGAGTGTCTGGAGTGAATTGCTACCAGAAACAAACAAACGTAAAGGAAAACTCCACCCTAAAACTAAAAAATCTGTTTTGTTCACTCTGTGTTTCTTTCCTGACTATTTTAACACATCAAAATCACTCTAAGTGCTCTATTTGTAATTTTAGCCTTTTTTTCCAAAAGGTGGCTACCAATGGGGCTTGATCTATCAATGTGATCTTATTCTCCCTCAACCCTTTCTCTTTCCCATAATGCTTTGTATGACTCATGCCAGCCTTAAGAAAGTATCTGTAAATTTCCATGCCATTGACATATCATGTGATTTGTGTGAGTCACTATCTTCTTTACCTTCTGTAAAAGGACTGCTTCTTTTTGTCTCTAATCACTCTCATTTATGTTTGGTTCAGACCTTGTTTTACACTATACTTAGAAGTTATCCAGCTACAAACAGAAAAGTAACTAAATTACAGGCCTTTGTTGAGGGTCTTCTTTTGTAGTTCAAGAGGAATTGATTCTAAAGGGTCTCTCACTGCAGTGACAGTTTTAACACCTCTGCAGTAGTGTGGGGAGAGGGGGACTGTCAATTCCCTTTAAACTACAAAAGAAAGCCCTGAGCAAAGGCCTGCAATTTAGCTACTTTTCTGGCTGTAGCTGGATAACTTCTAAGTATAATGTAAAACAAGATCTGAGCCAAACATAAATGAGGGTTATTAGAGACAGAAAAGAAGCAGTCCTTTTACAGAAGGTAAACACTATAACAGTGACTCACACAAATCTCATTATATGTCAATGGCATGGGAATTCACAGTTACTTCCTTATGACTGGCATGAGTCATACAAAGCATTATGGGAAAGAGAAAGGGTTGAGGGAGAACAAGATCACGTTGATACATCAAGCCCCATTGGTAGCCATATTGTGAAAAACAGGGTACAATTGCAAATAAAGCACTTAAGAGTGATATGAGATGTTAAAATGGGTCAGGAAACAAAGATAGAGTGAAAAAACATTTGTTTTAGTTCTAGGGTGGAGTTTTCCTTTAAGGAAAGGCAATAAGTAATTCAAGATAATAGCAGTGTACTTTAAACAGCTTAAAAGTGTGATTATTCAATAAAAGTACCTTGATTTGGAGAAATGAGCCAAGAGCCACTCAATTATGCAGACTTTATAAAGGCAGTAAAAACAAGGTAAGCTGATTAATAAGCCCTCTGGCCAATAAAACAACTATATGCAGGAATCTGTCATATGTTTCCCCAACCTATGCATATCAGGATACTACCCATTGCCACTAGATGAACAATCCTCTGTCCTCTTGATATAAAAACACAGAAAACAGCTTGCTAGAGTGTAAAGATGCACTGCTTTATCCAACAGCTAGCTAGATAATAAATTCAGAGCAAGTAAACCAGTATAACAGACAATGAAAGGCAAGATGCCTTTTTTTCAAAATAAGCAAGATGAGAGGCAAATAAATAATTCAAGATATCAACAGCAGTGAAAAGAAGAGGAGTTTATAAAGCTCAATTGACAGTAAGTGTGGGAAGCTTAAAAATCACCAAGTTTAAAAAGCAGAACAAGAAATGGGAGAGTTGGTGGGAAAAATAAGCATCAGTGAGTCACCTTCAGTGTTTGTAGCTTTTGCAGGTCTTGAGTCGTATCAGAAAAAACAAGGCCACAGATTTACTTTGTGCATTTAAGTATATTTCAGGAAAGAAATTGACCAATGAAAAAAGTATGTTGTTGTGTCTTTCGGCTTATCCCGGTTAGGGGTCGCCACAGCGGAACTCCGGTCCGCTAATGTTTGGTAATGGATTTTACATGCTGAGTTACCAGCCCTGATGCACAACCTTCAACAAAAGCACGCCCATTCACGCATACTTCCACACAGAAGACGCTCTAACTGAGAATCGAACGCGACAACGTCTTGCTGTGAGGCGACAACGCTACCGCAGCACCACTACTGCGGCATAGCAATGAAAAAAGCATGTGAAATGTGCAAATGTGCAGCCTGGGTAATTTAAGTGTCTGTCACATAGAACAAAAACACCAGGGCAAGCAGATTTATCAGAACAGAAAACAAAATGGATCAGATAAAACAGAAACATCTCTATCAGTTTAAGTAACTCACAGACAAAAAAAGAGATCACTTTTTCTCACTATCAGAGAATAACAACAGTGCTTGTAGTTTTTGCAGGCCTTATGTCTTAGCAGAAAAGACAAGGACACAGATATACTCCGTGTATTTAAGTATCACTCAAGAAACAAATTAACCAATAAGAATATGTGAAATGTGCAGCTTTGGTAATGTAAGGGTCTTTCTGCCACACACAACAAAAATACAAGACCAACCAGATTTTTCAATACAGAAATGAAAATGGAGCATATAAAACAGAAAGCAGCTCTTTAAGTGAGATTACTTCCTCTTTATTGTCTCTACAGGGGTTGGTAGAAGTTTTGACTGTTAGTTTGAAAGTGAGTGGTGGGCATTTATGTTGAATGACTACTCTGAATAGAAAAGTGGATGACAGGAAGGCATCTCATGTTGTTCCAAGAAGCCAATTGGCTTTTCCAAGAAGAATGAAATGAAGACTTTTGGGATTTTGGGATTTCGGGATGCAGATAGGCAGATGCTTTTGATACTGGTGTCTAGTAGTGCTATACTAGTGCACAAGTTTAGGGCAGTAATAGAATATACCCAGCTTTGGCATTATCAGTTCACTGGCAACAGTGATCCTTCATTCTGGGGATATTATTTGCTATTTTGTAACAGAGTTTTAATTTTGTGAGAGCTTTATTTATTATAAGTTCATTACAATGATTAAACTATAGTGATAGGTTTAAGTTTAAGTCAAAAAAAATCTTTGCTGTGACACTTTTGAAATAAACTACCTAGTGGGTCTGCTGTATTGCTTTGGTAAGGCTGACAATTTTTTTTATTATTACCAAAAATCATAGACACACTTTTTTGAGTTATTAGTTGGCTGATTTTTGGAAATTCAGTGCAGTAAAATAATCTTGAAGCTTAGTCTACAGGGGAATTGCACGTTTATCAGAGTTTAAGATAAGCAAGTCATCTGCGTACATTATTATTATACTGAAGGAGGGATGATCTTGGATTAAGCCATTTAGGAAGAAAGAGAACTGAATCAAGAACACAATCCAGGGGTGTACCTCATGTGAAAGCTCCTATACTGAAAATGTTTGAGCCACTGCATACGTGAATGGTTCAGTTATAGGTAGTTAAAGATTCAATGTAGTTCAGCAGATATAAAGTTTAATATTTCTTTCTTTTTTTTTTATTAGGATATTTTGGATAACAGTATCAAAGGCACTGGTCAAAGACCACCTGTAAAGAGGCCATTGCTCATGTTTGATCATATGATGTTAATAACAGTACAGAGAGCAGTTATGGTACTAACTCCAGTGTTAAAACCATGCTGCTTGTCTGGAAGTAGACCATAGTTGTTAATATGATCAGCTAGATGTTGGTAGAAATGTTTTTCTGTATGATTTTTGTTAGAGAGCAGAAGTTTGAGATTAGTCTGTAGTCATGAGGTTCACTGGGTTTATGAGATTTTGGTAGAAGTATTATATGAATATGTCTGAAATGAACAGGTGGGAGTCCAGTGTATGGATAAAGGTTAGAAATGTGAAGTGTTTTTTGCTATGAATGGGGCTGTCATTGTATGGAAGGCAGGATTCCTTTCTGCTGCTTTTGGAGGAGGATCTTCTGACACTTTTTTCTGAGGATTGTTTTTGGATAAGATTTTTTAAAATCTATAGGTTAGAATATAGTCATATTGGAGTAAAGCTAAGGCTAGGATAATTATTTAGGCTTGGGTTGGATTTTGAGATGAGGTTGTTTTTGTAGCTATTAGGAGAGTGGTAATTGGAGAGGCAAGACAGTGCAGATAGGAAGTCTTTCATTCTACATAGGTCATTTACGACTCTACAGATGAAATGAAGAATATTACTCTGCTCATTGCCAAGCTATGTAGTTTTGGTGGACTTTGTGAGCACCCTGCATTTCTTTCTTAAATTAAGATAGCTGCAATGCAAGGTATTGTTCTCAGGCTTTTTCTTCCAGTCAGGCCAGGATGAATCTTTTTTACTATTCCCTTATTTGTAGGAAGGAGGGCATCCCAAACATTAGAAAGAATGATTTTAAACCAGGAATATGCTGTCTTAGGACAACCAGCATTAAATATTGGATTCCAGTCAGTTGCCTGTAGGTATATAGTAAGTGTACATTTCATTTTTTTTTTCAGGGATAGGGTCACTTGTTACATAGAGATGAGGGTGTGGTTTGAATGTGAATAATCAGATTGCTGTGTTGTTTGGATGAATAGAATGACTAACTCACCTATTCAGACTACTAATAAGAATAAAGTCTACGGCTGACCTGATATAGGCTCGTTTACTAATAGTAAAAGGTCAAGAGATTTAAGAATTTTTCCTTATGTTGGTACAAAGTGAGCTTTGGCAATACTTTTCTAAAGTGTTAGACTATGTATGTTTTATAGTACTTTTAAGGAGTGGTACAGATGAGGTTAAGGAATGTTTATAGCATCTAAGATGAATTTACTGTGATTTCCTAGTAAGACTGCGGTATAGATCCAGTTTGAGAGCAATTTTCAGGTGAGTTATAGGTAGTATAGTTTAGAACTGATATAGACTTGTTTTTTGGTATTAGTAAAAGTGTATCTCCTCCAATTATATTAGCAGTTTTATGGTCATAGAGGAGGGAGTAATTGCTTTCAATACAACCAGAGGAGTAAAATGTATTCTTGAGTCATGTTTCTGTTTTAGCAACAATATCTAGGTTTGAGTATTTGTGAATGAATTTGTTTTATGAATGTGTGGGAAATCAAGGAGGGCTTGGTGCATAACATCATGGAATGCTAGACATAATTTACTTTGCAACAGATTATATGAGATCTAGAATATGGACAGGGCTTAGAAACTGTCTTGGTATCTCAGAGTCCCTAGTCCTATGATCTTTTTAGTTTGGAACCTCTGGGATCTTTCTAGTTGCATGATGTGGTTAGATGGATACATACTAAAAAGGGCATTGTATTACATAATCATTCTGATCAGGGCAGAACACAGAGGAACGATAACTTCTTTTGACCCGTATGAGATGCCTTTAGTAATTAATTGAGCAACATGGAAGAATTTCTTCCAGCCACATGGTGGTCAAAGGATAAGCAGTTGTCTCCAAAGGTACTAAAATCTCTGATAGCCATATTATTCTGGAGTGGGGTGCTGTCTAGGAACAAAAGGTGTCAATGCTACACTTCCTTGCATTTGATTTAGGCCCATTTCTAATACACTACTAATTTGTAGGGGTTAGCCCCCTTGCTATAGTAACATGGTATTGGATGATGAGTGAATGACAGCACCAAATTAGCAATCACTGTCAAATCTTGTTAGCCATATGCCTGAGTCAGTGATTTGAAAATAGATAAAGTAGATGCTGAACTGAAGGGGGTCCCAGTATTCATAACCCCAAGGAATACTGTTAGTCACCTTTTTACTTTCTGAGGTGAAACCTACTACTTTGACTATGTGGGTTCTATCTCTGCGCCAGTTTGCTATCTTTCTTATAACACAAAGGCACATTCAGGCTGTTAAGCTGACTTACAGGTAATCATTTGAAACACCAGGATCCTATGGAGACTGAATGGCCAGAGGAATGCAATTATATATGCAAAGTCTGACATACCATTTCTTGGAATATTCTCGTTTCCCCAAGGTATGGTAATCTTAGAGTTGGTATATATAAGTTTGGGGTCTGTGGGGTGCAGGGGAGCCCCCCCCCTGCAAAAAAGAAATTTTAAGGAGAAAAGTGATTTTTGAAATTCGCTCTTATCCTGTGTTTTCTGTGTTTTTTTTTTTTTTCAGCTTGTCGGCACTAGGCATTGAGTGCCGACATTTCAATAGGGAGCCTTATTTACAATTACATCATGTAGAATAGTGTCAAACACCTGGACCGCTTCCAATTATACCATATGAACTACATGGCCACTATCTACAGCTTCAGTGAATTTCTCAAAGATGTTTAATAAATTCGATAGGCAAGATATGCCTTTGCAAAAATAGAAACACACACTGTTCAGAACTAGAGCAATATGATTTTTTTTTTATATCTGAGCTTGTGAAATTAGATACAATACATACTATGGCTAAGCAAATTAGGCTTGTTAGGCTGATGGATTTATATTCCCTGGGATTTGTGCAGGGGCTTCTCTTTATGGAGTGGCATAAGGAGCCATTTTCCAAATCTCAGGAACATACCCCGTGGCCATGATTATGCTGAACAGGTTTAGAAGGGTGCTTAGAGAAAGCAGATTTAGTACTGTTGTTTAAGCAAGTGGTATTTTTAGCTTTAGACAGTGCAGCTAAAATATTTTCCATAATAATCTGGGGGGGGGGGGTATAGGAATTTGTGGGGCTAAGTGACTGTTTCTGTTACAAACTTGGCTTTAAATGTAACTGCCAAGTATATAAGTAATGGCTTTGGAGCTGGAGTGGGACACAACATTATGAATTAATTCAGAGCACAGTAAAAGAAGAATTTATGTTTATTCTTGGCTTTGGGTGTTAATTTTAATTTATATTCTGCTTTCATCTTCTTTATGGTATTTTTAGACTTTTGAGGATCTTTTTGAATGAGTCTTTAATGTGGGTAGGTTTTGATTTATTATAGAGCTTGTTTCATTTCTTTTCTTTTACTATAGAGCTTATTAATGCTGTCTTTTCACCAAGCTGGCTTATTTCTATGTTACAGATATACATGTTTCTGATTTGGGCCTGCCTGGTTTATGCTGTTTGTTAGATGGGAGTAAAATTCATAGGGTTAAATGACAACAAGGCAATGTGAGGGCTGGAAATCTTGCAGTTGAATTTTGTAAGCTCTCCAGGAAGTTTCAATTGGTTTGCCTTTTTAAAGTCCTTGAATTTTGAGGTGTTGATTGTGGTGGGTTTATATGACCTAAAGGAGACAATTGCTGGCTTGTGATTGTTTTTGACAAGAAAGGAGGATAGTTTAGGAGTAATGCTACTAAATGTGATGTTAGTGGGGATGAGGTCACGAAGAGTTTGACCTCCCACCTCCATGGACTGGTTAATTATTTGCACAAAGGAGTTGGCATTTATTATGTTTAGAAATTGTTTAGCTTACCCAATCTTTGTGGTACAGTTGCTCCTGTTAATTTATGGATAGGTTAACTCACTCACCTAAGGTATGGGACAACTTATTGAACATTGGTATACTGAAAGCCATAATACTGGATACCAAATCAAAAATATCAAAATCTTAAACTTTAGAATACTGAACTCCAAATACCTACTAATATTATACATGTAGTACGTATGCACACTGACTATCAACAAAATATATCACTACACTGGCCATCAAGAAACAGTAACACTACACTGCACCAGCACACTGACTGTATTGCTCATCTAGTCAGGATGAAGTAGACGAACATTGTGGGTTTTGTTCAAGCAGCTTTATTATATACAAACATCCACTTATATACAAACTAACTGTCTCATGCATAGATGTTCATACTCTGGCTGTACTCAATGGCACTTCAGCTAGCACGTGCTTGCTGTTTATATATATGCACATGCAGGTCTTAGAAATGCTTCTTAAAGGTACAACTTATCTGTTATTCTACATTCTCCCTCTTTGAGAAATGACATTGACAACATTGACTGACATGCTATAGGTACAAAGTAATTTTCCATTATGCAATTATACAAAACTAAATATATATACAACTACGTACAAGTTGCTCTGTTTCTCACACTGGGTCTGGAAATGTGACCAAATAGTGTGACATATAAATTGGAATTGAATTTAGCAACTAGGATTGCCTTAGTTGAATGTTCAACCTTAGGAATGTTATGAACATTATCTGAAATGGTAGTGGGAATTGAGACACGTTCTGGAACAGGAACATTGTCTGAATCACTCTGAGATTTAGAGTCTTTATCATAGGAACATTGCTGTGATAACAGTTCTGATACAGGAAGTAGATGATTGTGATTTCTCCTGTACTCCATACCCTCAGATTTTACAAGATAGGATCTCGGTTCTTCACATATATTTGTTACTTTACCAGCCTGGTTGAAACCTTTCGCCGTTTGTATGCTTACTGTCTCTCCTTCTTTCAACGGACAAAGAAATCTGCTTGATTTGTCATAGCTGGACTTCTGGAAAGAACACTTTCTAAATAATTGGGCTTTGATTGCTTTGTTGTTTTTAGCTTTAGGCCTGAATAAACTGGAACTGCTAGGCAATATTGTTTTGGTTTGCCTAGACAGAAGTCTCTGAGCAGGTGAGTCAAGTATATCGTCACGGGGTATATTTCTGAGACTGAGTAAATTCAAAAAGACATTACTATTGTCACCTTTTCACTTCTCAGGTAACTGCTTTGCATACTGTACTGCACGTTCAGCTAGTCCATTTGACTGCGGATATTCTGGACTGCTAGTAACATGTACAAAGTCCCATTGTCTTATAAATTTCTGAAACAACTGACTGGTAAATTGGGTACCATTGTCAGAGATAAACTTTTGTGGACTTCAATGAACTGAGAAATGATGTTTCAGCTTGATAATAACAGTAGTGGACGTTAGGTTAGGTAGTAAATGGATCTCAACCCAGATAATAAGATAAGAGTCTACCAGTACTAAGTAATGTTGATTGTTCCACTTGTCAGTGGTTACTGTCAACCAAGGTAGTTTAGGAATATGACTTAGCTGAAGTGGCTCTTTTTTGCAAATGTGGTTGGGTACTATTGCATACTGAACAAGAAGAAAGAAGTCCAAAATACTAATCCTCTTGCCCTTCTTTTGGTAGCTTTGGAACCTGGATGACCATGATGCAAAATCTGGATGTATTCGTGTTGTAAGGAAGTGGGAAAACCAATTTCAGGACCTTTGAAAATAATGCCATCTTCCATCAACGTCTCATTTCTGTAAGGAAAGTAGGGTTGCACTTCAGGTGGTACACTACATTGCTTTGATGGCCATCCAGCATTGATGAAGTGGTTGAGCTTTTGCAAAATTGGATCAGTCTTTGTATGATCTCCTAGCTCATCAAGTCTTGTAGTAGAAAAATTATGCACGTCCATAACAAGCTGTTCTGTTGTATTTCTGGGCTATCTAGATAAGGTATTAGTCAGATAAAGAAGTTTGCCTTTCGTATAGACCATTTTAAAGTTGTACTTTTGCAATTTAAGCATCCTTCTTTGCAATCTTGCTGAAGCTGAATGCATACCCTTCTTTAAAATAGTAACCAGAGGTTGATGATCAGTTTCAATCGGAATATCTCGACCATAGATATAATCATAAAACTTGAAACATGCAAAAAGTATTGCCAAAAGTTCTTTCTCAATCTGAGCATATTGCATTTCAGTTTGGGTAAGTGTTCTAGATGCATAGGCTACTGGTCCACCCTCTTGAAGAATGACTGCACCAAGACCAAATCCTGAAACATTGCAGGAAAGAGTTACTGATTTGTTGACATCATAGTATCTTAATGTTGGTGGAGTATCAATTTTCTGTTTAAGGTCTTCAAAGGCTTTCTGGTGATGTTCAAACCATGACCATGTAACATTCTTATGTGTTAGCTCTCTCAAAGGCACGGTCAGCTCACTAAAATCTGGTATAAACTTGCCTAAATAGTTGACCATACCAAGAACATTTTGTAGAGCTTGAACATTAGCTGGTGCTGGCATCTCAAGAATGGCTGCTTGCTTGGATAGATCTGTTCTCAAGCCAATGCTTGTAAATAAATGACCCCATCTATGTAACTTCTGGTAGTCTGAATTTGCACTTTAGAGGGTTAAGCTTTAAATTCACTTTATGCGCTCTGTCTAGAACTTTCCTGAGGTTTCTGTCATGCTCTGCTTCACCATTGCCTCCAACTAACAAATCATCTACTATTATGGCACATGGATAACATGAAAACATTTGCTCCATTGTACACTGAAAGACTTCACTTGCAGAATTTTATTCCAAATGGCCTCCTAAGAAATCTGTATCTTCCAAATAGGGTACTGAATGCATTCACTAATGAAGATTTGCGATCAAGCATCACTTGCCAAAATGAACTCTTTACATTTAAGACAGAAAAACAGTGGCATTTGGTATTAGAGCTGTGACTTCTTCGACTGTATGCATGGGATGATGCAGTTTTTTCAATGCTTTCTTCAAATCTCCTGGATCAAGTCATATTCTGATTTCGTCTGAGCCTTTTTTGTGAGCTGCTATCATGGACGACACCCATTCAGTAGGTTCTGTAACTGGACAAATTACACCTTGCTGCAACATTTTGTCCAGCTGAGCTATGACCTAATGCTGCATAGCTACCGGAACTTTTCTTGCAGGTCTGACTACTGAACTGATCTCTGGGTCTAACTTCATAGAATACACAACTGGAAGTTTGCCCAACTTATCAATGAAAACATCAGCATTCTCTGAGAAAATAGTGTTAGTGAAGCTAGAACTGGGACATGTGCTTATTTGATGAACTTCTTTGGTAAAAGAAAGCAGGTTCATTCTCAGACTGTCTCGGAGACCCAATAATGACTGCACACGTCTTCAAACCACATAGAATAATAAGCTGTAACAATTCATGGCCACATAACATGAAAGCACTACTGTGCCTTCGGTTTGAATTTCTTCACCTCCATAAGCAACAAGTTTCATACAACTGGTCACATTTATTTGTTCACTAGCTCCCACCTTAGCAAATGTGTCTGCAGACATAACATTACACTTTGAACCACTGCCTACTTTGAGCTCGTTGGATTTACCATTCACCGAGACAGTACAAAACACTTCATTATTTGCCAATAAATCTACTGCATCAATCTTTTCACCAATCACTGATACACCATCTACATAGAAAGCAGACTGTTGCAGTTCAACTTGATCAGTTTGCTTTTTTGAATGACCCTTCTTTATAACAGTGTGAGGTTTACTTGATTTACAAGATTTTTGAAAATGGTTCCGTTTCTTAAGTTTATGGCATTGCTGACCAAATGCTAGGCACTTTTCTCTTTGAGACTCATGGTTGGCACCACAACTGCAGCAGCTAACAATAAAGCTTGACTTGGGTTTTGTTGATTCACCCTTGTACAGCACTGAGCATGCTCCTGTAAATGAACTAGTCTTAGAACTTGCTGGAAGATTGTGGGCTTTCCTTGCCACACCTACAGGGGCTACAGCTGCCACCTGCTTAGGCCTGCTTCTGCCTGCCACGTGTTGCATGCTATCTACATTTGCTCTGGAGCCTGCCGAAACCATGCTCTTATCACTTGCAAGCATATTTGTGTGCCTTTCTGTAACTTCATGAATTTGACCAATCTCAATAGCTTTGCTCAGTGTTAAATCACCGTCACAAAGCAAATCCTTTCTCACAGCACCATTATTAACCACACATGAGCCTGTCCTTTATTAACTCATCTTTCAAGTCACCAAACTTGCACACTTTAGCTTTATTTCTCAGGTCAGTAATATAAGCTGCAAAAGCTTCTCCTTCATTTTGATATCTTGTATAAAACAGATGCCTCTCTAATAAAATATTGGTCTGGGGGTTGCACATTTCTCTAAATTTGTGCATCAAAAACTCTGGGTCTTCCCTTGATTCAGTCTGTACATTAATATGACGATTTGCCCCTTCACCTTCATATACTGCTGGTGCATATACAAATGAACACTTTCTTTCTATGGCCTCTGACCCTGCTAAATGAATGCCCTGGTGCATGCATCTTTATCAGAATAAGCTGCTTGTATGAATATATTGTTCTCTTGCTCAAATACTGTCCAATTCTCTGCAATATTCTGATCAAATACAAGCGGTAGTGGATTTCAAAAATCTTCTGCCATATTAATACATCTCAGTGAAGACTTTTGCCAGTATGCATGAACATGCACACACATGTACATATGCCTGAAATTTATGCCAGTACTTGTAACTATGCCCAATAGCACAACAAGCCTTTGTATAACTGAACTTTGCCAAATACATTTCCCCGGCACTGTAATACTCTCAAAATCACTGTACTGTAAAAGTCACTTATCATCATTTTAAGAAACATTTCAAAATAACTGCACTGTGCAAATAAACTGGGTGGAAGAAGCTCAGAGTAAGAAACATTTCAAAGTAATTGCACTTTGCGAATAAACAGTACACAGCACACTGAAATTTCTCCCAAATGGCTGTAGTTTGCTAAACAACTCTGTATAGTGCAAGAAATACTTTGTAATGGCAGCACTCTGCGAATAGACACACCCAGCACAAGAAACTTTCGAAATGGCTGTATTTGATTGCACTTTACGAAATAGTGGCACTTTGCACATAACAAACTCTTTGAAATAAATGCACAGTAATAAACACACACTGTAAGAACTTTTACACACTTTGAGATGCTTCGAATAACTCTAGTTATACTATTCAGAGCTCCAGTCAATGCAAAGTAGTAGTTTATGCCAAAACACAGTAATTCGTCAAAAACATGCAGTCGCCTTGCTTTAGTTATACTCATTGTGCCCTTTTTGCCCTGTGTTAGATTTGCTTTGTTTTAGTTATACTCAATGTGCCCTTTTTGCCCTGTGTTAGATTCGTTTTGTTTTAGATATACTCAATGTGCCCTTTTTGCCCTGTGTTAGATTTGTTTTGTTTTAGATATACTCAATGTGCCCTTTTTGCCCTGTGTTAGATTCGTTTTGTTTTAGATATACTCAATGTGCCCTTTTTGCCCTGTGTTAGATTTGTTTTGTTTTAGATATACTCAATGTGCCCTTTTTGCCCTGTGTTAGATTCATTTTGTTTTAGATATACTCAATGTGCCCTTTTTGCCCTGTGTTAGATTCGTTTTGTTTTAGATATACTCAATGTGCCCTTTTTGCCCTGTGTTAGATTCGTTTTGTTTTAGATATACTCAATGTGCCCTTTTTGCCCTGTGTTAGATTCGTTTTGTTTTAGATATACTCAATGTGCCCTTTTTGCCCTGTGTTAGATTCGTTTTGTTTTAGTTATACTCAATGTGCCCTTTTTGCCCTGTGTTAGATTCGTTTTGTTTTAGTTATACTCAATGTGCCCTTTTTGCCCTGTGTTAGATTCGTTTTGTTTTAGATATACTCAATGTGCCCTTTTGCCCTGTGTTAGATTCGTTTTGTTTTAGATATACTCAATGTGCCCTTTTTGCCCTGTGTTAGATTCGTTTTGTTTTAGATATACTCAATGTGCCCTTTTTGCCCTGTGTTAGATTCGTTTTGTTTTAGTTATACTCAATGTGCCCTTTTTGCCCTGTGTTAGATTCGTTTTGTTTTAGTTATACTCAATGTGCCCTTTTTGCCCTGTGTTAGATTCGTTTTGTTTTAGTTATACTCAATGTGCCCTTTTTGCCCTGTGTTAGATTTGTTTTGTTTTAGATATACTCAATGTGCCCTTTTTGCCCTGTGTTAGATTCGTTTTGTTTTAGATATACTCAATGTGCCCTTTTTGCCCTGTGTTAGATTCATTTTGTTTTAGATATACTCAATGTGCCCTTTTTGTCCTGTGTTAGATTCGTTTTGTTTTAGTTATACTCAATGTGCCCTTTTTGTCCTGTGTTAGATTCGTTTTGTTTTAGTTATACTCAATGTGCCCTTTTTGCCCTGTGTTAGATTCGTTTTGTTTTAGATATACTCAATGTGCCCTTTTTGCCCTGTGTTAGATTCATTTTGTTTTAGTTATACTCAATGTGCCCTTTTTGCCCTGTGTTAGATTCGTTTTGTTTTAGATATACTCAATGTGCCGTTTTTGCCCTGTGTTAGATTCGTTTTGCTCATTTAATCTCTTTGCATGCCCATTATATTTTTGTGTGCTCGTTGTAACTCTACTTGTGCTCATTTTACTTTAAATATGCTCATTTTGTAATTCTGAGGTAATTCTGAAATCTTTATGTGCTTTTCTGATGCTCATTTTATCAAATATCGTAATTTCAAACATTTCATTTAATTAATAAACTTTTTATGCTTCTTGTTTGCTTAATAAACATTTTTGTGCTATTTGTTTGCTTAGTAATGCATTTTGTGCCCTTGAAATGCTCCATTTTATCTTTTGTATAAAATAAATTGTTTGTGCAAGTTTTCATTACCCTTAAATCGTTTCTGACCCTTTTTTACATTAGGTTCAGTTAATTTGCCTTCACTGTTAACTCTGTACCTCGTGGCTCTGAAAAGCAGTCTCTGGAATCCCAGTTCTGACACCATGTCACTCATCTAGTCAGGATGAAGTAGACAAACACTGTGGGTTCTGTTCAAGCAGCTTTATTATATACAAGCATAAACTTATATACAAACTAGTTGTCTCATGCATAGATGTTTGCCCTCTGGCTGTACTCACAAAATGGCATTAAAGCTAGCACGTGTTTGCTATTTATATATGCATGTTCAGGTCTTAGAAATGTTTCTTAAAGGTACAACATATGTTATTCTACAGACCGTCAACAAAGAGTAACACTATACTGCACCAGGACACAGAATGTTAATGAACATGGCATTGGCACACAGACTTTCAACAAGCAATGTTACTACACCACACCAGCACACTGACTGTTAACAAACAGCATCACTACACCACATCAGCACACTGACTGTCAGCAAACAATATCACTACACCACACCAGCACGCAGACTATCAACAGTGTTACTACACCGCACCAGCACACCGACTGTTAACAAGCAATGTTATTACACTGCACCAGCATACTGACTGTCAACAAGCAATGCTACTACACTGCACCAGCAAACTGACTGTCAACAAGCAATATGACAACACTGCATCAGCACACTGATTGTAAACAAACAATATGACTACACTGCATCAGCACACAGACTGTCAACAAACAATATCACTACGCTGCATCAGCACACAGACTATCGACAATATTACTACACCACATTAGCACACAAACTGCCAACGAACAATGTTATTGCACTGCACCAGCACACTGACTGTCAACAAACCATATTACTACACTGCACCAGCACACAGACTGTCAACAATGTTACTACACCACATCGGCACACAGACTGTCAACAAACAACATTACTACACTGTTCCAACACACTGACTAACAAGCAATATCACTACACCACACCAGCACACAGTCCATCTCTGTACAAATGTAGGGGAGTTAAGTATTTGATTTCAACATTTTATCATTTTGACATTTCAATATTGTACTCTCAGCATTATGGCATTCAGTATATTGCTTGTCTGTAAATTGACATAGAATATATATTTAGAGGTAGTTCAGTAAGTGCACTTAGAAATCTTTCATCATCCTTGCAGACTTGTGGCTGAGCTATGTTGGTTATGGATTGATAATGTGTCCTGTTAGGGCAATTTTAAATGCATTAATCCTGTTTGTATATAACAGGGAAGCTATCGAGAGATAATTGGGTGTCTGACAAACACTGATACTTCCTTGTAGGTTTCAACAGGTCTGAGTGAGTGATGGGTACTGAAACATGGTAAAGAGAGAGAGTGCTGTCTTTTCCCTGAAAAGAATGTGTACAAGTCACATGAGAGCCTTGAGATCTGGCCATTTATTGCTAAGACTTCTGGGACTGAGATGAGCCACCTTAATGCAGTCCAGACTGTAACTTATTGTAAGCTTTTTCACTATGTTGGAATGTCCAGAAGGTGGATTTACATACAAAAGGCACTACTGGGGTAACACGTGCTTTGACCAGCATACAACTGGGGTAACAAGTGCTTTGACCAGTACAGAACCTGTAGAATGAAAGGTTTAAGGCTATCCTTGGTGAAGCAAGTTGGGCTGTTAATCATCACACCCAAAGTTGACACATACTGGACCCCCCCCTCACAAATGGAACCAGGTACTCAATCAATTATTAAAGCCAATTATGCTCTTTTTGTATCCCGGAAAAAATCTGGGTGAGGGTAAGATTCCATTCAAGGCCAGAGTTACCTGCATTTGATACACCCAAAGCAAGCTGCAATATGTATCTCTGGGGCACTCTCCTTGCTGGGTTGAGTGTCTCAGGTCATTCATACTTATATGAGTCACCACCAGGTCACAGTCATATTTGCATTGCTGGAAGAACTGGGGGCCCTCATGCTATTACCGTACCTGGCACTGAAAGGACCCATTACTCTGTCTTTGTCCAAACTAGTGAGGTAGAGTCAGTGTGCTTGATGAAGGAATCACCAATTACTGGGACATTTCTCCTTGTACACACTGACTTAGTGAAGTAGACAGTTTGTACTCGGTAACTTGCTGACTCACTGAGTTATGAGAGCATGGTGGAATTGTTTAGTGGACTGCTGCTGAGTGTAGCTTTATCCTGTTTCTTAGAGGGTGGGGGAAGCATATTTGTTATATCCTCAACATATATTGGTTTGGTGTAATCTTGAGGAGCTGTGGGTGAGTTTATGTGTTGCTTACTGATAATCAGTGTAAGTGAGAGGGTGTTTTTTGGGCTGAATAATTACATCTCTTGCAAATCATGTCATATTGGTCCAGTGCCAGCTGGCAGTGGGTAAGCCTTAGGGAGTTACTACACTGTCTCAGAATATCGAGTGTGCTAAGGCTGTAAACAGAAAGGACAAAGGTAGACTGAGCTTCCATGTTTGCCAGGTGGTTCAAATTTAGATGGCAGGAATGATGTACGTAACCAGTTTAGTTAGCAGGAAGATAAGATATGCTGGGTAGATAAGCTGTGCTGCGGATGAGATGTATTAGGTGTGACGAACATATTCTAACCTGCTGCAACAACTACTTGAAGCTACAGGGAAGAAGTTATATAATACAGTCTAAGCTGAGAGCAGTATACAGCTAGAGTTCAGTACAAACATAAAATTAATATAATAAGAGTTGTATGTGAGCTGGGGAGGGGTTGGAATAATGGTTAAGGTCTTTATCTCAGAGAGAGAGGAAGTACAGGGTTTGATTCTAACCTCTGGTTTTGGCTAGGCTTGTAATAATTTTCCGACCGATAATCTAGTATTTACCTATGAACCTATAAGGAAGTAGTCTAAAGCAAACACGATAAGATCCTTGAGAAATGTACAATTATACTTTGTCACAGAATAAAATTACAGTAGTAAGACAGCAATACACAAATTATGTAGCACAGGAAATGGGTGATGGCTGAACAGATAATAAACGCTGCACACAGTAAGTCTGGGCTTGACTGAAAACAGTACATGTGAGTAAGGAGAACACCAAATAAGGGTAGTTTGACCAGCGGTAGTACTAATTTGACTTGATTGTGAAGTGGGTATGATGAAATCTGACAAAAGGGATAACCGTATCAGCAGTGTTCCCCAAATGCACCCCACCAGACTGTCCCCCCATAATAACTTGTCCCACTATGTAGGGATCTAAAGAGGGTAGCTCTAGTGCATTCTTCTTACAAAACCATTGTAAATCCAGGTGAGTTTCAATAAAGCCATTGTGCATTTACTTACGCCCACGGTTTCAGATTCGAGGTCCATTTCCACATCAGCTGTTTGATATCTGTGCACGATCTTTATAATATTTCTCAAGTATTTTTCACTTCACCTATTGAAACTGTACATATTTACAATTGTTTATATCTGTGCACGATCTTTATAATATTTCTCAAGTATTTTTCACTTCACCTATTGAAACTGTACATATTTAGTAATATTTTATTTACAAGTAAATGTTCATAATTTATATATTTGGATTGGTAGGGTCACTTTATACCTGATGAAATGTGGACATGAATCAATATTTTGTTGCCCGTTATTGATAATATTGAAATAGACTTGCACATTGCCTCACTAAGTGAAACAATTCGGTCAAATTGGCCATAATATTTACAATTTCTGTAGTGAGATATTTCAGTGGTTTAGCAAAATGCTGTTAACTGAAAAGAAGACTGGGACACAGGCAGATTTCAGACCTACACTGACTATCTGATAACATCATTGGATCCTTTGTGCATATGTAACATTGCTTCGACCCGAGTTTTAACAAACTCTAATTTCCTCTATGGTCCGATTAGTGGAAGAGTCTGGAATGCTTTGCTGTAAGCAAAAATCAGCAAAGATTTGCTGTATTTAGAGCAAGGAGCAGGAGCACTCACACGTATCAGCATATTTACTGTTTTAGAATGTTCAATATGTTTTATTCGCAATTGTACAATGACCCCCCATTAATATTCCAAAATGTGCTTGCTGATTGGTCAGCGTGCACATTGTAAATCAGACTTATACTAATGGAAAAAGGTCGTTTTTGTTTTACAGTAATGGAGAAATCAAGATCTCCGTTGCTTTTTAGAAAGTGTCTCGCTATGTTAAAGGAGTTTAGCATAGCTAGACAGCTTTAAAAAAAGCAACGGAGAAAGGAAGATCTCTGTTGCTTTTTTTAAAGCTGTCTCGCTGCATTAAACTCCGTTAACATAGCGAAACACTTTCTAATGCAACGGAGAAA
This sequence comes from Protopterus annectens, assembly GCF_019279795.1. Taxonomy (NCBI): domain Eukaryota; kingdom Metazoa; phylum Chordata; order Ceratodontiformes; family Protopteridae; genus Protopterus; species Protopterus annectens. The sequence goes on along the minus strand of NC_056746.1, from coordinate 106,952,688 downwards.
GCAAGACCTCCGTTGCTTTTTAGAAAGTGTCTCCCTATGTTAAAGGAGTTTAACATAGCGAGACAGCTTTATAAAAGGCAACAGAGAAAGGAAGATCTCTGTTGCTTTTTTTAAAGCTGTCTCGCTATGTTAAACTCCTTTAACATAGTGAGACACTTTGTAAAAAGCAACGGAGATCTTGCTTTCTCCATTGCTTCCACCCACAGCTCTGATGTACTGCGTAAGCATACACATGCGCTGTACATCAGAACTGCCGCAGAATACCAGACAGTTGTGGAAGGGCAGCACGGAGGCATTATACAATGCCATTATTTAAGAAAAGTAAGTATTTTTTTGCTTAAATAATGTCATTGTATAATAGCAATAACCCACTTCTGGGTGTGGGTAATGCTGGATTTACCCATGGTTGTCTTTGTTTGGCCACTCGGGCTTCGCCCTCATGACCAAACCACACCGACCGTGGGTAAATCCAGCATTACCCACACCCAAGCGTGGGTTATTGCTTAAACAATATATTAAGGACATAAGAGCGTTTCAGCTCCATGGCTTCTGAATGCCCCTGAATTTTTACTTTTTAAGTCTTTAAGGGTACATTCAAGCCAATAAAGCCAAATCGCTGTAGTTGTAGACATGCATGTTGAAGTCTTTTTAACACCAGGGAATTCCGGAGCTAGATCTGTTTCAGAAAGAGCTTATTTGGTATTTGAAAAGTGAAATGGGGACTCTGTGGAGAAAGCACTGCTGCATTCTGGGATGTCAAGGGGTAATGTTAGTTTCTTTTTAAGGGTAAACAATAAATATTTTGCAGATAATGGTCACATCAGCAAATCATATTTTTTCAAATACACATTAGACAAAACCTTGCATTTTAATCAAAATGCATATATTTATTTTACACTGGGCAGAGCTTCTCCCTTCATTAATATAACTATTTCAGATGTCACAAACCCTCATATAAGTTAGTTAACCTTTCAATGAATGTTGATTGAATACTCGGGATCACCTGATTGTGCTTGACTGAAAAGCTGGTCGATCTAAGAGCCATATATATTCTTTTGCTATACTGTGTGAATATCATAGCAGACAGACGTCAGATCAGTTTTTTGTTATATGGAAGAGTTTTAGTATATTGTAGTGCTTAGCAGTGATGCTGTTTTGAGTTTGCTGGGGTGATAAATCTAGGCTACTGATTTATAGGCTGTGAAGGCATTGTGGGAAGACATGAATGCAATAAGAATTAAAGCGTGTTCTGGTTTTGAGATAAGGGTTTATTTGAAAAATGGGGGTTGACACTCCGAGGTGAGGATTTTTGTGAGCTTTTAGCATGACTTTATTTGTGAGAGGTTGCCATCTGCATGACAGTTGAGCTTCAAAGCTGGAGAAAGGCACATTCCAAGGTATTTGCAAGAGGTGTCAGATTTTGTGAGGCTACTGATGGACTCCTGAAAGCAGAAGGAAGGTGTGTTGATAAGATACTCTGAGATGCTTGTAGCTAGCCTTGAGTTTTAAGTCAGTTACTAATTTGACAGAAGACAATACCAAGTTTGCTTAAAAGTCATCTTGTGAGAGTCTGCTTGAATATTATCTGAAGTTTCATTGACCTTAGTACAAGTAAGCCATAAGCATGAAGTTTTATTTGTAAATGTCTGGAGATGTGGGGAGAAATAAGTGATAAAGAAAGAGAATATAACCCATACACATCAGAACCTTGAGGAAACTAGAATGAATGAAAGTTTTTTTATTTTTTTTCATTAGATAAGTTGGATTTAAGAGGACGTTTGTAGTTCTTAAGTGTAGGTAGTTTGTCTGTCATTCTATTCAATTATCTCCAAATGGAAGGAGAGAGAGCTCATTGAGAGGTAAACTGTTCACAATGCCACTGGGCTTTTTTAGATCTATGTATAGTGCCCTAGTATGTATGTTATGGATATACTGGAAAGCACTGTAACTGAAATAGAAATGACAGTGTGCAAGGAATTTAAGCCTTGTATAAATCTGTGTTGAGTTTAGGATAAAGTTAATACATTCCAGAAGTTGGATGTAAATGAGAATTTTGAATATTTTACCCAAAATGTGGAATGTTTATACTAAGTCTAATGGCAGACACCTGGATCGGGTTGTTAATGTTGGATAATTTGGAGACCATAGCCGATTGTCCAGGTGCTAGTTATGAAGGCAGTAGTAAGGGAAAGATTGCAGCTATAAACCAAGGAGTGGAATGTTTTCAAAGTAGAAACAAAGGTATGGATGCGAAGGGCCAGCAGTTCTGAAACAGATTCAATTGTAATCTTTATAAAATAGAAGAGGAAATATTTAGCTTTTTCATCTGCTGATGTGAACTGCATATTTTGTGGTTGGTGTTGGGATGTTCCTCTGGTGCTATTAGTTTGAGTGAAATAAAAATCAATGTCCACCTGATTAGACAGTTTGTTTAATTGAAAAGTAATTGGTTTTGGTTTGCTTAAAAGAGATGCCTCTCTGGTACTATAGCATGTGGACACAGCAGCAGTCATTACAGATTTGGGGTACCTCTCTGAACGAAAATGGTAAGATGGACACAGGAAGATTTATGTTTTTAGGTGTTTTCATGTATTCCGGTGTGGGTTTTAAGGTCACTGGTTATGGAAACTGGAAAAGGGGACACCCCACATATTTACTGCAAATGTAATGGAGGAGGTAGTAGTGAAGAGGCAGAATTGTGTGTTTGTGTAGATATATATATATATATATATATGTCCCGTTGTTAAATCAGGGCAAGACCCACAAGAAATTAAGTCAACCACAGATTCTCAGTAATTCACCCAAAAATGTTTTAGTTGAAAAACGAAAGTATAATACAGCTAATACAAATACCACTGCCAGTTTTGTTGCATCATTTTCTACTGATAGTAAGCATGTTGAACATATATGGAATAAGAATTGGGGTTTATTATCGACATTCCCACAGGTTAGATACTCTGGGACCATGTCCCAAAAATAGTATACAAGAAGGGGATGAGCTTTAAGAACTTATTTGAGAAATTACCCAACAGTATATCTAATGCTATTCCAAAGATGTCAGTCTGTGGCAGTTGTAAATATTGTAAATATGTGTATAATGGGGACATCGTTAATATCCAGCAACAACATATTATTACTGGGGGAAATTTAATTGTAATACCTATGGGGTAGTTTATTTAGCCTTGTGCCAACAATGTTCAGCTTTTTATGTTGGCAAAACAGAGAGCAAATTAAAAGAATGTATTTATGAGCATTTATACGATATTAAAAATAAAAGAGACGCTAATGCTCTATGTAAACATATCACATCAACTCCAGCACATTCCTTTTTGTATTTGCTGTAGAACAAATGATTTCTTCCACAAGAAGAGGACCCTGGAGTCCGTTATTAGAAAAGAGGGACTCCGGTAGCAACTTTTTCTCAATGCTTCCACACCACCTGGTCTGAATAAGGAGCTGTCTATAGCTTGCTTACTTAAATTAAAGGCTAACTATAGATAAATATGGTAACATATGTATACATA
>NC_056746.1:106926664-106944164 GCF_019279795.1 Protopterus annectens | reverse complement strand
AGTCACCTACTCATGCTGAAGCTGCAGAGGAGCTTGTAACTATTTACACCTGGGTCATAAGACTATTTTCTAAGTCCTTACTCAAGCTTTATTTTAAATGTCCTCAGGCTTGCAAGCCAAACTAATGCTTATGGAAACAGTACTCTGTGTTCTCCCTGTCCTGACAAAGAAGCTTCGTTCCTTAGTTGTACTTAAGAACCTTGGAACACTGGTGTTACTGCTGTTCTTTCTAGTATTAATCTGATGGGAGAAAAAGTTATTTCTCCTGTGCATGCTAGTTGTTCATTACCTAGACAAGGGGTCTGCAACCTTCACTATCAAAAGAGCCATTTTTGGCTACTCTCCCACCAATTAAAATTCATCGGGAGCCACAAAACCTATTTGACCCCTAAAATGAAGATAACACAGCATATGTTGTTGTTGTTGTTGTGTCTTTTGGCTTTTCCCGGTTAGCGGTCGCCACAGTGGAACTCCGGTCCACTAATGATTGGCAGTAGATTTTTACGTACCGAGTTGCCGGCTCTGACGCACAGCCTTCAACGAAGGTACGCCCATTCACGCATGTCTCCACACAGAAGATGCTCTAGCTGAGAATTGAACAGGACAATGTCTTACTGTGAGGTGACAACGTTACTGCAGCACCACCACCAGCATATAAAGTTTTATATATAGTTATTATAGTAAATATAAAAGAAATAAGTTTATAAGAGCAATATTTAAAATCTGTCTCTATTTTTGTTCCTTTGTTGGGATTGCTTGATCGGTGTGTGTGTGTGTGTGTGTGTGTGTGTGTGTGTGTGTGTGTGTGTGTGTGTGTCATATCTCTCGACCTCTAAGAACAAGAAATCTGGACAAAGCCATAAATAATGTGGCACAAAGGCTCTAAAATATAGGCACTTTTTAAATATTGCTCTTACAAACTTAGAAAGTTGATAGAATAACAGATTTTGCATTAGCATGAACTTTCTGAAGGGTATGAAGTCTGAAACTCAAATGGCTTTATATTTTTTCTGACTTCAGCCCTCAGTGATTTACCAGAAAAAACACAATTTTATGAGAAACAGACCAAAAATATGAGGCAAAAGTCAGGACATTCTGTGAAAGTGCACAGTTGAGAGGTAACTGTGTGTGTGTGTGTAAAACGCATGTTAACAGAAACCATGTTATTCTAACAAGTTTCTAAGTTTATAAGACCAATATTTAAAGTCTGCCCCTATTTTTGTCTGTCCAGATTTCTTGTGGCAAGACTTTGAAAGTTATGAAAACCTTTCAGGAGATGCTGCGGCTTCCAGGGGATGATTGATTGCTCTCAGTGTATGTGGAATGCATGGCAACAGAAACAGTGTTTTTCTAGCAAATTTTTAAGATTATAAGAGCAATATTTAAAGTCCGTCACTCAATCAGTCTGTGTGTGTGTGTGTGTGTGTGTGTGTGTGTGTGTGTGTGTGTGTGTGTCTTGTGAGGTAGAGTGGCCAGTATTGTTCAAAGCTACTGGGAGCCACTGCAGAGGTGTGGAAGAGCCAGATGCGGATCCCGAGCCACAGGTTGCAGACCCCTGACCTAGACATTTACACACCAAGTCTTCCCCAACAAATCTGATCACAGGAACTCCTAGGGTTGTTAGTGTAGCTTTATAACTATGGCTTCTCACACGTATTATTTGTCTAATTAGGGATTTTCTAATTCTTTCAAATTTCTTGCATTGTGACTGGTTGTAAACATTGATGTCTGGTTCCACAGTATTCAGTAATTGACCCTATCAGTGACTTGATACAGCAGAGTCAGCACTTTATGCCTTCTAACAATTACTCATAACAATTCCCTGTCATAATTCCTCTTTCAGTGATGCTTGCCACAAATTTGAATGAGCTGTCAATAGGCATACTCAAATATTTAACAGTGTCCACTGTTAGTAATATGTGTTAATGCAAGGCATATAGCTATTTGGGATTCCTGAAATGCAGTGAACTACCTTTGTTAGTGGTGCAAGTAAATTAATTGTTTTTTGACAGGCCTATTTGATAATCAATGTGGTACTACAGTGTTACTTATTCCTCCATTTTGGTTACTATACTCTCGATGTTAGATTTGCCAGTGAATTTGCTCTGCCAAATTTCCCCACTATGTGTCAGTGTTGACAAATATTTATTGAAAAGGAAAGGTCCCAGAATGCACCCTGCAGTACCCCTTTATTTATTATTATAAAGTCTGAATGTAGTAGTAGTCTTCTTTCGGCTTTTCCCGGTTAGGGTTCGTCACAGCAGAACTCCGGTCCGCTAATGATTGGTAGTTGATTTTTACGTGCCGAGTTACCAACCCTGACGCACAACCTTCAACGAAGGTACGCCCCTTCACGCATGTCTCCATGCAGAAGACGCTCTAGCTGAGAATCGAACCGGATAGCGTCTTACTGTGAGGCGACAATGCTACCGCAGCACCATAAAGTCTGAATGTATGTTAGTTACTATGATCTTGCACTTCCAACTGTATAACTAATCCCAGTCGAGTTCTCTGTATACATTAAAAAACAAAGTAAAATTACTTGTAAAGAAGACAGCAGGGTCGCAAATGGAAATACTTTTATTTGGTTCAGTTTAGCATTTTATCATAAAAGACTTCTAAAGAACTGAAGCTTATGACAAATAAAAATGCATAAATACTTTATTTAAATCGGGTTCCTATTACGTGATCGAAGACACATTCTGTCGAATGCATCTTGATCGACCATAAAAGAATGAAAAGACAAAATAGCTAAGCGGCTTTTAAGTGAATTCTTCCCTGGGAAAGAATTTGCTTGGCCGCTTCTGTTACTTTGCCGTTTTCGGCACTGTAGTGAGATCTCGGAGTTGGTATATTTAAGTAGTGGGGGTGTGGGGGGCAACGTGGGGGGCTGTGTCCCCCACATTATGTACTGGTTTAAAGTTTTTTTTTGTTTTGTTTTGGATCCCTTCTGTATTTCTCCTTTGTTTTGTTTACCTATCTTAACGTGCTACTGTAAATGTAACTACACTACATTGAATTTGTTCTTTACATTCTTATAATTTTTGTTTCTTTTATTGTCCTGTTTGAATGTTTTTACTAGTATATAGTGGAGCTTTTCTCCTCAGGCCTCTGCTGAAAATGGACATGTATCCAACCAGACTAGCCCGGTCAACAAATGTAAAATAAAAAAAATAAAAAAATAAATAAATAAAATAGTGGCTGGTATGCTAAACACAGAGAAGATCTTGTTTAACTTAAGTATGGTTCTGGCTGAGAGGATATTGGGAACCTGGAATATTCAAGTTTTAGTATTATCAAACAGTCTCTGTTCTTAACTGACCTATCAAACAGCCAGCACTTATGTTCAACCAATGTGGTATTGAAAATGCTAATGTGGATGACTTTTTGTGCAAACCTTTGGCTTTTTAGTCATTTTGTCAGAGTACATTATACAGGATAACTTTAGGCTCATGTTGTTACCTGAACGTAGACATAACCATTTCTATTTGTCTTCTAAGTATTAGTTGTGAAGGGCTTACTTTGGTGGAACTATGTGACATAGCTCCATATACCACAAGGAGTCTTTGAGGACCACCGGTTTGTCTCCGTATCCTTCTTGCAGTTTATACTGCTTCCTCAGCTTCACCATTTGATTGTGGGTGGTGAGGATATGGCATAGTGTGGGTAAAATCATAGTCAGAAAGAAACTGTTGGAAATAATTTTGCATAAACTGCATGCCATTGTTTGTAACCAGTTCGATAGGTGGACTATACCTTCGGAGCACTGGCTACGATTAATTGCCTAGTTGTAATTAGTACATGGATTATTTGCATGTCAGAAGAATAATAGTCCACAACTATGTGGCAGTTTTTTGCTTTCAAACTCACATATGTCAGCAACTATCTTTTGCCATGGATTTTGAGGTAAGGGTATTGGTACAACTGTCTCCGCTTTAGTGATGGTTTCTGTACCACAATACAGAACTGACACCTGAACAGCAAGTTTATGATATCTTGATTGATATATGGCCACCACATTGACATTTTGTCTATTTATTGATATTTAGTGTGACCCTGATGAACTTCCTGCATATGATGTAGCACATCTGCTCATTGAGATGAGGAAGCTATGAGTTTGTCTTGATGTAACAACAAGCTATTATATTCTGATAACTGCATTCTGACTGTTGCGTGCTTATACTGGTCAATCAACAATGATTTGGCCATCCATTTAGCACATCTTGGATTAGAACTTGCAACTCTTGGCCATTTTGAGTTGCTTACTTAAGCTTGTCTAATCTTTTTATAGCCACCGGTCTGGTCACTATAATGCTCTTCACATAAGCAGCAACATCATCTTTAAAAAGATAATGGTTGGTCATGTATAGGATTTCTGGACAATGCATCTGCAACCACTAGTCGTTTCCAAGCACATGGTTGCTCAGGCATTGAACTTCCTAAATATACTTAACAGTCTTTGGCACCTTGGTGGCACTTTATCTAACTTGTATGAATTTATCAGTGGAACCAGTGGTTTGTGGACAGTCTGGATTTGGAAATTCTTGAGCCCGAATAGGTGGAGAATTTTTCAAGCGTCCACACACTTGCAAGACATTCTTTTTATTTGCATTATCTGTTCAGCACTGGTTAATGTTTTGGAGCTAGTCTTATAAATATGTCAATCCAGGAATCTCACGTTCCCTCTCTCTGAAATAAAGTCACACATTATCTCTCTGCGCAAAGGAGTTAATTCAACAGATATTAATAAGTTTAGAGTTTAGAGCTATAGCAATCTTATCTCCCCTTGCCAAAATACTTGAAAAATGCATTCATAAACAATTGCTAGACTATCTCCTGCAGGAAGAAGTCCTTACCCTCTCCACAACATGGCTTCCATCCTTCCCATAGTACTAGTGCTGCCCTTCTAACTTGTATAGATACTGCGAATAAAGCCAGAGATAATGGCAAACTAATCATTTCCTAATTTCTAGACTTGTCTAAAGCCTTTGACACAGTTTGTCACAGCAAGCATCTACTTCAAATGCCCTCACTAGGTCTGTATCAGCCTGCCCTTCTCTGGTTAAAAAGCTACCTGTCTAATGGGTATCAATCTGTAAAAAGGCACTCCACGCTCTCTCCTTACCTCCCAGTCACCACCAGTGTACAACAAGGCTCTATCCTTGGTACCCACCCTTTAATATTTTCACCACCACCCTTTATACATCCACACAACAGGCTACCCTAATACAATACATAGATGATTCCACTTTCATTTGCACGTCTGACATGGTATACCTCCAAAAAATTACTCAGGAAGCTTTAACAGACACTGAAATATGGCTTCATAACTCAACTCATGCTCAACCCCAAAAAAGACCAAACTACTACTTTTTTCTCCAAATCCCTGTCTCATGGATAATACAACCACTGAAGTCACTTCTCATAGCAAATTAGGGGTGATAATGGATGATAAGCCTGCCTATGCAAAACTGCATAAGAAAAACATCAAAAACTAGGGTGCTTTACACAGCCAAAAACGTTCTCACAACACAACTAAAACTACACTTGTCACTACTTACCTCCTCCCTGCTCTTCTTTATGGTGTTCCCATCCTTACTAACCTCCAGGCTTCACAAAAAATAAAACGTGAACAATGCTATAACAAAGTTGCTACATTTGCAGCAAATACCTCTTTCAGAACCCACCAATGTATAGCACTAAAAAGCCTAAATTGGTTAGACCTACCAGATCAGCTAACATATACGTAACTGCTTACCACCTATACAAATATCCAGCATCCATCTGCCTGTCCAACACTGTAAAACACTCTACACAACTATGTTCCCAGTCAGTCATTGTGATCCAGTGATCAAAAACTCCTGTCTGTCTACAGACCTATCAAATCTTCTGGGTATTGTTTGTACTTGTACAAGGTTGTTAAGACCTGGAACTCCTTACCTGTACCATCAGGTCAATACCCTCCCTCCCATCTTTAAAAACACTCTGTCTCTGTTCTTGCTCAAAACCAGGATAATCTAGATTCCTACATGTGAACACGTACCTTTTCATTCCTTATGCCTCCTTCTCTCCCTTCTTCACTCACTTCCTTATTTCTGTCAGACTCTCTTCCCTGGCTCTCCTCTAAGTATACCATAAGCCTGTTTTCTCCTCACTTCATATTGCAATTCATGTATGTATTAGACTAACTCATCTGTAATTTCTTTGCAAACTATATAAATTTCTCTAAATATTAAATAGGTTCATAGGTGTGTACTAGGCTAATGGCCCTGGAGCCTTTACAAGCCTAGCCCAAAAAAATTGCCCAGGCACCATGCCACCTGATGTTAGTTCACAATGCCCCTTTCCAATAGGGCAACTGGAATGATCCCTGGGGTGAACTTTTTGTTCACATCCACTCGTCAATATTTCTCTTGAAGACGCCCAGCGATGTGCTCTGCTTGACATGAATGGGAAGCTTATTCCAGAGTATGGGCAGATTTTGGGAGATGAACCTGGCCCTCCTGCATGTTCTGTTAATTGTGTTACTCAGGTTGTGATCTCTGGAGCATGTGGCTCGGGGGGATTGGGATTTCTTTAGGCGTAGCATTTCAAGTAGGGCTGGGTCAGGCATGGCTTTATAAGTCAAACAGAGTTCACCTCTAAGTAGACGATAAGAGACTGAGAATAGCTGAAGTTTCTTGAGTCTGTCCGTGTAGAATATGTGTTTAAGGCCTAGGATCCCTTTTGTGAGGTACTTTTATGGCCTGTCCAGCTGTTGTAGGTGTCTGGTCAGGTACATGTCAAACGGGGTGTTATATTCGATGATTGGTCTAATGAGGGATGAGTAGAGAGGGATGATGACCTCTTTCTTCCTGGATGCGAAACCTTTGGTTATAAGATGTGACATGTAGTAGGACTTTCTGACTAAAGTGGCAATGTGGTGGTCAAAGGTGAGGTGGCTGTCAACCTGTGTGCCCAGATCTCTTATGGTCCCTTCAGTGTTCAGTGGGCTCCCATCAATGTGGTAATTTGTGGGAACTGAGTTTTTTCCCAAAGGGGATGATAACGCATTTTTTGGCATTAAGCTTCAGGCCATGGTTCTGACACTAGTCATTGGTCTCAAAGAGGCCCTTTTGTAGGATGTCTGCATCACTTGGGGAGTTGATAATGCTTCCTAGCTTTCAGTCATCAGTGAGCTTGGTCAGCCAAAGTCCTTCTGTGTTGGCCTGGACTTCTGAGAAGTAGATGCCATACAGGAGAGGGCCCAGGACCAAGCCCTGTGGAACTCCACTCGTGACTGGTAGACAGTCTGACTTGGAATCTGCAACTTTCATTGTGTGGGCCCTGTCTGTGAGCCAATTTGCAACCCACCTAGTGATGTAAGGATTGATGCCTAGTTTGGTGAGTTTATCAATGATACCTGAGTGGGGAATGGTATGAAAGGTCTTGGTCACATCAAGGTAGGCTGTATGTACTGCCTTACCCTCATCCACAGCTTTGGTGATTGCCTCAAAGAAATCAACCAGGTTCAGCAGGCAGGATCTCCCCTTGACAAAGCCAAACTGTGTGGGGTCAAGAATTTGGAGATTGCCTATATCTTTGTTAAGCAGGTCCATATGATGCGTTCCATAGCTTTGCATACCAGACTTGTCAGGCTAATGGGGCTATAGTTCCCAGGGTCTGTAGTTGCTCCCCCTTTATGGAGCAGGATGACTGTAGCAGTGCACCATTTGTTAGAGACATGAGGTAAGGCTGTAAATGAACAGGGCATACAGATGTGGTGCCAGTTCATTTTGAAGCTCATGTAGGATGCAGCCAGGGATATTATCAGGTCCCGTGGATGCTGTATTCTTTGCTTTGGACAATGCAGCTTTTACCTGTGTCGCACAAATGGTGGGTACCAGGCTTTCTTCTGGTGTTGTGATAGGGCCCTTGGGGGGGGGGATGGGTAAAGTTGGCAATGAATCTGTCAGCCAGTATGTTGGCTATATCTGTTGGCTCAGTATAGGAGGTGCCATTGTGCAATAACTCAGAGCAAATCTGGGTATTGCCTTTGATGTTTTTGATATAGCTATAGAAGGCTTTGTTGTTGTTTTTGGTGTCAGTTGCAATTCTGCCTTCATAGCTGGCTTTAGAGGATTTGATAAGGTATCTTAGCTTTTTGTTGAGACTGATAAGGGAGGTTTTCCAGTTTTGTGACTTTATTTTATTTTGCAACAGTTCCTTCCTTCTGTTGTAGAGTGTATTGATGGCTGGGACCACCAGATTGGTTTCCTTTTTTGGAGGACAGTGTCTTAGTTCTATGTGGTATGGCAAGGTCCATGCATTTGCGTACATGCTCGTACAGTGCAGTGGTGTATGATTCGGCAGTCATGCAGCTCTTTTCCATTGGCATGGGTGCCAAGACATTACCCACCTCTGTTTTTAGGAGCCCAAAGTCGGCTTTAGAGATGTTTTTCAAGGTGGTCACCTTAGCGGGGGGTGTAGTTGAGATGGAGATTTCCATGGTGATCAGCTTGTGGTCAAACTTAACCAGGGAAGAATTGAATATAGGTGTGGAGCAATGGTCTCCCATGTTGGTGATAACCAGGTCAAGGATGTTGCTTCCTCTAGAGGGGGTCAGAATGAGCTGGACCAGGGCATTGGAACTGATAAATTCCAGAAAGCTTTGGGCCTGTACATTGGTACTTGAATAGTTTTCCCAGTTGCTGGAAGGGTAGTTGAAGTCACCCAGTACAAGAATATTGGGCTGGACCTTGATAGATTCCAGGGTATTTAGGAACTTGGAGTGAGAGTCTAGGAAATGTTTGGGGTTCTGTAGCCGGCTATGACGTGTATTGCCATCTTACCCAGTGTTAGTTGTACCTGAAGTATCTCGGATGGATTGTGCTGGGCTAGCAGTCTAGAGGTGTGCATGTGCTTTAAGAATATGGAGACACCTCCACCTTTGGAGCTTCAGGCTGTATTCTGGGGCTGAAATGTATGGAATGAGTTGTAATCTGGGAGCGCAGGGGTGCTTTCTGCCTCTTTAAACCAGGTCTTCATTCCAACACAGATGTCGACATTCTCCATTTTGAGGAGAGCTTCGAGCGAGTGCATCTTGAGATTTAGACTTCTAGCACTGAGCAGCATGACCCTCAGATTGCATTTGTTTGTAGCTGTAATGGTGGAATTTTGGTCTTTGGAACACTGCCTAAAAAAAGGCACTATAGGGGTGGTAAGAGCCTTAGCAAGTACCCGGAATCCCAGGGGTGACAGATGCAGGCTGTCTCTGGCAAAGCATTGAGGTCTGTTGATCATGTCATCCCAGGCAGACGATACTAGATCCCCTTAGAATGACACCAGAAATTTGCCAATTGTTAAAGTCAATCATTTTCTGCTCGTACTGTGGAATCCTTCTGGGTGATGGTAGAATACTGCTCAGGGCTAGGGTCATACCTGCCTGGGCCACATAATACGAGAGTTCCATCACATCTCTTTTCATGTAGTCCAGGGAGGTGTCTCAGGTTATTCACACCCACATGGACAATGACCAAGTCATATTTGTACTTGTTGTGGAGTGACCTGAGTGCATGTGTTACGTGGTAGATCCTGGCACCTGATAGACAACTGTCACCTTCTCCTTGTTCATCCTAGTGAGTGGGACATCAGCGTGCCTCACAATTCAGTCTCCTATGATTAGTACAAGGGCTAGAGGGGTACACTGTGATGGTGAGCTATATGTTCTGGGTTGGTTTTGTGTTGTGGTGATCGAGTGCATTTCTGTCTTGGTGGTCTCTGTTGTTTGGGTAAATTTTTACTGACAGCTTCCGTGAAGATGGTTGAATGGTTTGTGTTTCTATGTGTGGGTTGTGATGGTTGGTGTTTTGAAGGGCTGTGTGTTCTATGTAATGAGTTGCAGGTGTTGACCTTCTCCTCTTGACCAGCTAGTCTGGTTTTGGTTGGAGTGTGCATCTCTTCCAGTTTGGTGATATAAGTGCATTTCTCACAGGTATGAATGTTGGGAGGTAAGAGGAGAGGGTTGTCTGTGTACATTAGACAGTTGCCATACTGTCTCAGAAGGATTGCCATATAACTTGTATTGATTCTTAACCAATGTTTTTATATTCTCACTAATTTGTTTTAATTGTTTAAACTGCAAATGTTTTCATTTTATTTTTGAAGATTGTAAAATTATTGTTCTTAAAATGTTTTGTAATAATTTGGAGCTCTTATCCCCTATCCTCTGCTGAAAATGGACTTCTACCAGGTCTGACTTTTCTGGTAATCAAATATAAATAAATAAATAAACAGAATGCAGGAGTTTTTTCATCCATTTGGAGTACTGCTGTACCTAGATCATATATGTGCTATAATCTGTACTCACTATGCTTGTATTAAGTGACATCAGAGCATGCTAGCACTGGAGTTGTTGTGAACATTTTTATATTTTATATTTATGTATTCATTTGGAAGTTTTACTTACTGATGAAATGGTTTAATTTCTTGCATTTTGTGTGTTTCTTTCCCTTATCTGGACACTGTGCTTTTCACGTGAATTGTCCTCCACATCATCTATGGACTGACCAGTAAACCTATTTCATGTTTAGGGTATTTATATTCCTAGCTTGTGATGCAAAAAAATGTTTTTTTTCAATGTGTAAAATATTTCTGCCACTTTCAAATGTATTGAGATTCTTGCCTTGTAATTTTTTATATTCTTTGCCTCTATCTCTGATACCGCAAGAGAGCTGACAAAGTCAATGGTATTTTCTAGTGTAAAATCTGACTTAGAAATTACCTTTTCCCATAATACTTCCTGCACTGCCACATGGAAAGATTTTATATATATATTTCTTGAAATGTTTAAGCTGTCGTAATTTGTTTCTAGAGCCCTTAGTCTTTAGGCATGAATATATGCTGTTTTATGCTTTCTCTTCCCTGTACTACACTTAAAAACTGAAATATGATAGGAGAATTTAGAAACAAATAGTGGACTACATTGGGCAAAATAGTGGGATGAGCAGCAACAACCAGGGAGGGAGTGATTCAGAGGCAAACAACATAACTATGATAGCATGAGAAATAGTGTGTTATGCATCTCATGCAAAATAGTGCATAATAACATGAAAATGAGTGTCAGCATGCTAATGAGATCTACTGTGTATGCAAATGAGGAAATCAAATGTGGTGGTGTTATTCTGAAATGTATAAAATTTATCTAGTCACACAAAGTGATCAGTTTTTCTGTATACATTCATTTGTTTGTGAACAAGTTTATCACTCACTCTATGATGTTAGGATCAGAAAATAATTCAGCCAATCACCGTTTATTAGTGGCTGCCTTAGAAGCCAAAATCTATAATGTTGCATCTCAGAAGGGTCCATCAGTAGCTGAGATACTATTACACTGACAACTGGGATATAGCTGATTGCTGTGTTATGAATCCATGTCTGTTCCTTCCTTTTTTGTTTCTACTGTATATCTGAAGAAGCATGTGATCACCCGTCTGGCTCCTCCTACCGATTCTCTTTCATCTTCTGTCTTTGTTGCCCTTCTTCTTGCCTTCTACATCTTGCATGGAATGTATTTTGCCCTGATCACTGGCCTTGCCTTCTTCTGTAGCCATGCTGTTAGTCTCCTCTTCTTCATTCTCCTGTTCTTCTTCCTCAAACCCTTGTCCATAGACTGGAGTACTCCATCCCTGACCGTTAGCTTGTTTACTCACTTCTTTTGTTGACGTCCCTTTATTCATCGTTGACTATACGCTCAGCATTCTCCTGTTCTTCTTCCTCAAACCCTTGGCCATAGACTGGAGTACTTCATCCCTGACCTTTAGCTTGTTTACTCACTTCTTGTGTTGACATTCCCTTTCTTCATCTTTGACTATATGCTCAGCTCTTCATTATCTAGTCCATTAAAATATTACATGGTCATCCTTTGCCTTATATTTTATCTTCTCCCGTGCTGTAAACCACACACACAAGCATGAGCACTCTGGCTAAACTGGCCATCCCTGATCCCTTCTACCCTGGCAGACCCTCATGCAGAGGTCTGCCTTTTCTAGTACAGTCGTCATCTATTTGTCTGTTTTCCCGAATCCCTTACATACCAAGATCTAAATCAGTCCCTGTTCCATCACTGCCCTGGAGCTGAAAACCTCTTGTTCTCATGACAGATTCACATCACTATGATTATAATGCTCTTCCTCTTAACTCACTCCCTTATTTTGTACTTTGGTCTCTTATCTCTCCCTTAATGTGTCTGTGGGACAAAACATTGAATCAGTCTACTAGAATTCTCCTTCATCTGCTTTAACCACCTGTGTGCTTAACATAGATTCTACCCCTCTCCATAGGGTCATAAGTGTGTACTAACCACCTGTGTGCTTAACATAGATTCTACCCCTCTCCATAGGTTCATAGGTGTGTACTAACCACCTGTGTGCTTAACATAGATTCTACCCCTCTCCATAGGTTCATAGGTGTGTACTAACCACCTGTGTGCTTAACATAGATTCTATCCCTCTCCATAGGTTTATAGGTGTGTACTAGGCTAATGGCCCTGGAGCCTTTACAAGCCTAGCCTATAGGATTACCCTGGCGTATTGCCACCCGACCGTAGTTCCCAGTGCCTCTGTCAAATAGAGCCACTGGAGTGGGGTGAATCTTCTATTTCCCATCCACTCATGAAGAGGGCCAGTGAGGTGCTCTGTTTGACATGTATGGGAAGTCTATTCCATAGCATGGGCAGTCTCTGGGTTATGAACCTGTCCCTCCAGCACTTTCTGTTGGTTGTGGTAATGAGGTTGAGGTTTCTGGAGCGTGTGGTGCGTATGGATTGGGATTTCTTTACATGTAGCATTTCTTTTGAAGATTTAAAATAAGAGAATAGAAGGGAGACATCATTATTATGACATTTTTTTTTGCTGAAAATATGTAGAAACTGGTCTGGTCACCACAGAGGGTTTAGGATAGACAAACAAACTACCTGCGTATGCTGAAGCTGAAGATGAATTTTTAACTGAGTGAGTGGCAAGCAGCCACCAATGTACTTTTAACTTGGTTACAGATTTTGATTAAGTTCCTCTTTTGTGACATTCTTTTAGATATTAAACGCTTTTTGCAGGAAATTGCATTTAAAAGTGTTTTTGAGAAAAAAAAGAATTCTTAGCTTAGCATTTATATATAGCTAGTAAAATAACTATTTGTTCAAGTGATGAAGATGATTGGGAAGATTTGTGTCCATTCTTTGATCCATTTGTTGGATATTTCTGTACATGAGGTATGGGGAGAAAAAATTTTGAATAATCCCAGTCATAGAGATACTAATCTATTGGAAAGAGAGATGATGGGGTGTTCAGTGGTCATTAACTCAGGGAGATTCTTTACAGGATATGGTAAATTTACTTCAAATGGTAATTTTAAATAAAATGCCATTACCTTAAAATGAGTTATGATTTACTATGCAATGGAACCGAGCAAAGTTGAGAGTATGATCAAAATCAGTATTATATAAGACATGTAAATAAAATAGTACAGAGAGGATAAAAATAAGGAAAATAGGATATTTTTTAGTTTGTAATAGAGATATTGGACATCTTTTTTTTCATGTTTCTTTTTTTCATATGGCAGATATTGTAATTTAAAAGAAATTTTGAAATTTAGACAGTTTGGTAATGATGAGAATATGTGTCAAATTTACAACAAGTTTGCAATTCACCAATCAGGCAAATGTAAAAATATGTAGGAGGGTAAAAGAATCTTCAGAGCAGTACTATAAATGGGGTTAAATATTTTGTAAGAATGAGCCTATATTTGAACATTTTCAAAAAATACACAAAAGGGTCTGCAGATTCATTATTTTTAGTGCTTTAGCTAAAACCTAATGTCCATGTAGCATTTCTAACAGATCTGGGTCAGACATGGCTTTATAAGTCAAGCAAAGATTGCCTCTAAGTAGGCGATATGAGACAGAGAATAGTTGGGAGGTTTTTGAGTCTGTCCATATAGGACAAGCATTTAAGGCCTAGGATACTCTTTGTGAGGTACTTTCAGGGCCTCTCCAGTTGTTGCAGGTGTTTAGTCAGGTACATGCCAAATAGGGCATTGTGCTCGATGATTGGCCTAATGAGGGAAGAGTAGAGGGAGACAATGATCTCTTTCTTCCTGGATGCAAAACCCTTAGTAATGAGATGTGCCACATAGAAGGACTTTCTGACCACAGTGGCAATGTTGTGGTCAAAAGAGAGGTTGCTGTCAACCTGTGTTCCCAGATCTCTTATAACTCCTTCTGTGTTCAGTGGACTACCATCGATGTGGTAATTCATGGGAACTGGGTTTTTCCCAAAGGGGATGACAACACATTTTTTGTCATTGAGCTTAAGGCCATGGTTCTGACACCAGTCGTTGGTCTCAGTGAAGGCCTTTCTGTAGGATGTCAACATCACTTGGGGAGTTAATAATGGCTCCTAGCTTGCAATCATCTGTGAACTTTGTCAGCCAGAGTACCTTTGTGTTGGCCTGGACTTCTGAGAAGTAGATAATTAAACAGGAGAAGACCCAGGACCGATCCCTGTGGGACTCCACTCATGACTGGTCGGCAGTCTGATTTGGAGTCAGCTACTTTCACACTGTGACCCTTTCTTGGGGTGGTGGTCTTACTCTCTAACATCATTATTATCCTTTCTTGGGGTGGTGGTCTTACTCTCTAACATCATTATTATCCTTTCTTGGGGTGGTGGTCTTACTCTCTAACATCATTATTATCCTTTCTTGGGGTGGTGGTCTTACTCTCTAACATCATTATTATCCTTTCTTGGGGTGGTGGTCTTACTCTCTAACATCATTATTATCATTTGCAGCCCTGCCTTCATTGTCATTCACGAACACCCCATGTCTGGATACCTCCATGTTATACCTCCTATTGTTACTGCTTTGTGTTTCTGTGATGACAGCAATGTCCACCCTCCCATCCTGTGTCACTTTTTGCAGCTTCCCATCATCCTACCAAGACTCTCTATATGTTATTGTTATATTATAATACTAAGCAATGTTCACCTGCCCTCCTACATCACTGCCTGCAGCTCCCCATCCCCCTACAGAAACTCATTACTTAGTATTACACTGTAACAATGTAATATGATGTCCACCCTCCCCTCCTGTATCACTGCCTGTAGGTCCCCATCTCCCTACCCAGACTTCTTATATTATATTTTACATTGAAATACTAAGTAATGTCCACTCACCCATCCTGAATCACTGCCTGCAGGTCCCCATCTCCCTACCCAGGCTCCTTATATTACATTGTTACATTGTAATAGTAAGTAATGTTCACCCTCCCCTCATGTATCACTACTGCAGATCCCCATCTCTCTACACAGTCTCCCTATATTACACTGTTACATTGTAATACTAAGTAATGTCCACCCTCCACCCCTGTATCACTGCCTGCAGGTCCCCATCTCCTTAAATAGACCCTTTATATTACATTGTTACATTGTAATACTAAGTAATGTCCACCCTCCACCCCTGTATCACTGCCTGCAGGTCCCCATCTCCTTAAATAGACCCTTTATATTACATTGTTACATTGTAATACTGAGTAATGTCCACCCTCCCCTTCTACATCATTGCCTGCAGGTCCCCATCTCCCTACACAGACACCTTATATTACATTGCTACATTGTAATACTACATAATGTCCACCCTCCTCTCCTGCATTCCTGCCTGTAGGTCCCCATCTCCCTACAGAGACTCATTATATTACATTGTTACATTGTAACACTAAGTAATGTCCACTTTCCCATGCTGTATCACTACCTGCAGATAGATCCCCATCTTCCTACAGAGACTCATTATAGTACATTGTTATATTGTCATACTAAGTAATGTCCACCCTCCCCTCCTGTATCACTGCCTGCAGGTCCCCATCTCCCTACACAGACTCCTTATATTACATTGTTGCATTGTAATACTAAGTAATGTCCACCCTCCCCTCCTGCATTACTGCCTGCAGGTCCCCATCTCCCTACAGTGACTCATTATATTACATTGTTACATTGTAACACTAAGTAATGTCCACTTTCCCATCCTGTATCACTACCTGCAGATAGATCGCCATCTTCCTACAGAGACTCATCATACTACATTGTTACATTGTAATACTAAGGAATGTTTACTCTCCTCTCCTGCATCACTGCCTACAGATCCCCATCTCCCTACCCAGACTCCTTATATTATGGTGTTATATTTGGTACTAAGTAATGTTCATCCTCCTCTCCAGCATCATTGTTTGTGGCTTCCCCTTCTTCCTATTCAAACTCCTTAAATGCGTAGTAATACTGTCCCCCATTTAATGTGTTACTCTATTGTTTTGTGTCATTAGTTCTTTCATATACTGTCCAAGTGTCTGTACCCTTTTGCATCTGTGACACCTTTTCATCCCTCCATCTTATCTGAAAGGTACAGCTGTAGAGATACATTTCCAAACTGTGAGCACCACTGTCCCTCCTCAGCTTTGATGGAGCTGTCCCTAGCATGCTGCTGGTCTGTCACGTCTCCCACATCTTACGACTCATCTGAAACTATTTCTCTTTGTTTATTCCACAGCCTGTTATTTTACCCCATAATTGTCTCCTTCCTCAGTGTGCTGGCAGAGTGCTACATCTCTCTGCCTATCCTAGCATCTCTGTGCCACCTCCCTGTCCCTTCTTCCTACCACATTAACTGTGCCCTATGGCAGGTCATTGGAGCCTACCTTTTTACCTCCTCCCAAGTCTTACAAAGGCTGATCACTGAGACTGTTTTGCCTGTAATCTGGCCTTCTATCTCCCTAGCAAGACTCTTTATCCTCTTTGAGATTCTCAGTCAAAAACTCTCATTGCTTTGTTCCCAGACTTGTTTTTTTCCCTTCTTTATTTTATCCACCATGTCCATCTGCTTTATGGTTGCCAGTCAACAACTATTTTTAGCTCCCATGTTCTTCCTTGAGGCTCCCCTATAGAACTATATACCCCTTATCATCTATCATCCCAAAAACACCGTTAGCTAAACTGCTGTCCCACATGCTTCGCACAGCACTCGGCTTTTTCTCTCCCCTTCCTGCTCAGGCTATTACGTCCCTTTCATGATGTTCGTTTCTTAGATCCCTCACTTATTTCCTTTTTACTGTTACTCTTGTTTGTATAAATATACATTTTAAGCATCTAGCTACATTTATAGATTCACAGACTCATAGATTTTATGCGGAACATAATTGCCATCATCTTCATCATATTCCCTTTTTCCCATTTTTACAGGGTCAGGGTGTCGCAGTATTGCTAGTTATCTTGTCAATATCCAGTCTCACAGAGCGAAACAAGTCAGGCCTGGGATAAACCTACAGACACTCATGCAATCTTCATGTATTGAGTTAAAGGAAGCGAGTGTATCGGTATGCTTTATCAGTAACACATTATCATTGCAGAGATGGGGAAGATAGGTCTTTTTATCTGGTGCACCTCATCAACACCTGCTAAACAAATTCTAGTCGAATGAC